>NW_019211454.1:76035950-76114510 GCF_002443255.2 Varroa destructor
ATAAATCTAAAATCTGCTTTCTTAGATACCGCCAATCGTTTAAAACGTTTCCTTTGAGTGTTCTTTGAGCTTTGCAAGTGGTAAACGATGACAGCAGGTTAGATATAGCCGGTATAGGGCGAGTAGGGCAAAGTACGCATCGAGTTTTTCCTGAAGAAACGCTATGTAAATAGCGACATCACAACTTGCCTTTGAGAAGTTTAGGTTCAGAAGGTTAACTTAGTAGTTCTTTAAACGCGTGACGACTCTCCTAAGGCTGGTGTTCGTTTGTTCGAAATGTAAATTTTTTTTCCACACAATATTTCCTGTAAACCTTTGATTTTCTAAATTATCCTTTAGAATCGTCTAATGTGATCGTAACGTACGGGATGTCAAGAGCCATACGAAGTTTGCTCGGTAATGGGCCGCTTTTTCACGATCTCGCTAGAGAAATTCATCTACAGCAGAGTTGTTTTCAAGGCTT
The DNA here is from genome assembly GCF_002443255.2 of Varroa destructor. Taxonomy (NCBI): domain Eukaryota; kingdom Metazoa; phylum Arthropoda; class Arachnida; order Mesostigmata; family Varroidae; genus Varroa; species Varroa destructor. Next base: position 76,036,414 of record NW_019211454.1, read on the forward strand.
TCTCGTTCTTTGCAGAATCGTCGGTACCACTTCAAAAGTCCCGAACACATTTGCAAGAACAACAGATATAGGTACTAATGTACGGTTGCATTATTTTAGATCGATTTACAATTATAGATACGGAAAACTAACGCATTTGAAACTAAGATTGGAGTTAAATGTTCTAGCAATATTTGTTTGAACAATCTTTGTCCATGAAGGGTACCGCGTTTACTCAGCAAATTAGTACTATGTATAGGTCTCGTTTTATAGGGGTGTACCGATTCTTCATACAAAGTGCGAAAGTATATAAATATTAGAACAAATCTAGAGATAGCTCAATACTCATGTCTAGGCCATTGAGGGAATTCTAGCTGCACAGCAGACAGCAGACGAATATGAAGTCAAACTATCAAATAGTTCCCCTCTAAATCGTGTTTTTACAATAAAGCTAAAGCGTACAGAGTATAAACTTGAATTTAAGGTAAGAATTAACCATTTCCAATTCTCTGTTAGAGCTTTCTTTTCATAATTCGACACTTTTGAACCTAGTTTAGATCTATTTGTGAGTATCCCAAAAAAGAAACTGCAATATTAGAAGGATTGGCATCGTTTTTTTCACAGTTCACTGTCTTTTTAAGGACCGGTGAACGGTTGTGGGTCATTTCGTGCTGGACGTTGCAGCTGACTATGCACATTAGTATTACAGTAAGCTAGTTTGACCAGAGTACTTTTGCCTCCTAGTTCGAGTGTGAACGTACGCTACAGCTTATTCTAATTTGAAACCCCGCATGTAAATACTGTATACTATTACTTTATCAATTTCAATGAAAAGGGAATTTTTTTCTATAAAAATTGACTGTAACCTAGAGCTAATAGTTACCGCCTTAAAAAAAGTAAGGTATGACCATTATTTTTCTAATAAACGGCATAATTTTAATGGAGACATTAGGCCCAGTCCAGGTCCGTCCACTGATCGGCTCGTTTTCTCTAATATATCAAATCCTACAATCTGCCCTCGGAGTACGATCGCAACGTGGCGTCTACGGCGTTCGATGCCAGCAGCCCTACTGAATAGGGCGTTTCTTTCTCAGATTGTTTATCTGGGAGCAAGTGTGCAAAGTAAAGGTTGTTAGCATTAAAGAGACATTTATGAAACACACTTAAAAAAGTGATATCTTTATATATATATATATATATATATATATATAATAAGTAAATATACTTCAATGTTGGCCGAAACATTTAACAATACGATTATTTATGCAAAGTGTTGGGTTGCATTTGATTTAATGCTTTTCGTGTTCGAGAGAGCAAGGGAAAAAAGTATATGTTTATCATAGAACTTACATATCCTACCTTCGATATTACCGCATTGGGCAAGAATATATCCGTCACGTTAGGAATTAAGTTCCAGTTGGAGTTGTGGTTTACTCCAGAACCATAAAATTAGCATCGCTTAAGTTATCACAATGATCGATATAGCTAGACGAAGCGCGAAATCTATTTTTTGATATAATTATTGTTGATCATAACTGTAGCATGCTTTCCATAATTACGCTGCCGAACATGTTATGAGAGATATAAAACTGTAGCAATATTAATGCTAGTCTAACGTAACTGCGGGACTAGCTATAATTGAGAGTTGAGGTAAATCAAAAACTGTCAAACTTCAAGTGAGTGATAATTCTGATTCATTGTTTTTTATTATGTAAGGGGATACAGAAGAACACGCAAGAGTGTGCTATATAGAGGTTCAAGGTCACTACGTTAACATTTACTAAATGTGAAAACTAAGCCACGTTCAGCCTTCCAAAGGACAAGCACACCGGACTGTTTCAGTTGGTAGCTTTTTTTAATAAGATTTCATTTGTTCTTACAGGACCTGTTAGATCCTTCGCAGGTATTTTTCAAAAACATGCGTTGATCCTGCTGCTCTATCTGCTTCCTTATTCCTCTTTTGCCTTTCTAAATCTTCCCTTAGACACATAAAACTACTTATGCGAGACCGCTCCCTGATCCACTCTTGCACAGACTCATTATTTTACTGTAAATCCACGTGTTCCGCGTTTCTTCAGGCCACCTTCAGTTTTCAGAGCTTCTCGATGGTGGGCGTCACATTGTACCTGTCACCAGAGCTGCACAGATGTCGATAAATGTTTTCATAATTCACACCGTGTGTGTTTGTCATGTTCATGTCTATGGAGCTGATACAATTATATAGTTAATTGTGACATTTGTTTAGCGCAGATTGCTGATTGACTGAGAGATCGTCGTCCGCCCTAGCATACACGAAGTTAGTTTGTTTCTTTTTCCATCAGGGCTCTATCCGCCTATGCATAAAGCGCCGTAGATTCTACTATTGTAGGCGACGGCCTTCTGCTGTGTTGCTTGGCCCCTCAACTTTCGTTAGAATTTTAGCGAGTTTAACGCCTACCTGGTAAACCTTTGTTACCGCGTGTTCGATATACGCCGAACCAATCCTGTATTCCTAGAAAGACTGCTGATAACATGAAGCGAGAAAACGTGTTGATCTGTAACATTAATTCAGAGTGCTTCATTAAGCAAGACCAGGCTTTATTTGGTGGTGCTGGTAGTGGTAATTGACTGGTTCAAAAAGTTATTAGAAATAAACTAGGCTTTGTGTCGATGTTAATGAAACGTGAATCCGATAATACGTTTCATAAGTTAAGCTATAGTTAACATCCCATATACAAGTGAACTTTAAGCAACGCAAGGCAATTAGTTCGGTGTCCACATTATGCAGCTATTTCGGATCATATCGTGTCGATTTTTGGTTATAATGTATACTATGGTGTTGCGTGTGTGTGTGTGTGTGTGTGTGTGTACAGCGCGTGAACGTTGTGCTTTCCAAGCTATTTTCAGATGTCAAGAAATTGCAATATACGAAACATTTGGAGCGATAACTGAGTCGGATACGTTTGCGTCTTTTTGCCAAATCAATACACCTGGCATTTTAAAAGTTTTTATATTTCAGGAAGCGTTTAAAATCTCCATTTTTTCTTCCAGGAATGTTAAAAAGATCTCATATCATAAAACGATAAAGAAGATAATATTGTGTCTTGAGACGATCGACTCCAACGAAAGAGTGGGGCATGCACTGCTGGCGATCTCAAGTGCAACTATTAGCTCAAATTTGTTCCAGCTAATTGAAATCCCAACACAAACTTTTTACATTCACTAACTTGCACGGCAAGTTAACTCCGACATCAGTTAGATATGAACGAACAAACACATGAGTATAATCCACAGTAACAAGCCGAAAGCGATTATTAGAACAAAGAACTTGATTTTCACCTTTGAGGTAGCCTCCAGAACCTCAACTTAACAAGAAACAAGAAAATCAGCCACTGACTACAAGAAAGATATTACCGATTTTTTCTAAATAACTCCTAGTGTGGTGGCAACAGTTGATCTAAATCTATCATATTTACAACTGGCATACCACCGTAGCTGCATCGTAAACATAAAAACCTATCAAAACTACTTAATTTTTTACAATATTCTGATCCAAAAAAAAAAAAAGGAACACTTTACGTTTGAAGGTACGGATGTCATTTATGAGAATGATCATAACGTGGATGGGCCATCTGTAGACCAGCTTGACAGTGCACCATCCATGAACTATAATACGAAAAACCGTGCATCAAATGTTAGCGTTCGTTAAAGGTGAAGAATATCTCGAAAATCTAGAATAACATGCTGAAGCATTCTCTTAATAATAATAATTTCCATAATCTCCTACAGAAATTGGTAACAACGAAGACTTCTTGTTAACTCTTTATCGGCAAATAAATAAGCTTAGCAAACTGGATCTATATTTTGCAAAGACTTCAAATTTTAAGATATGGTAAATCGAGAGTATCCTTAGGTTCATCTTTACATAGCAGCTAGCAAAAACTAGGTATAGATTTAAAACACTGTTTTATTCGGATATTAATTGTTAAGCCATTTGTTTCTATTTAGTTTAGTACAAAACTATAGTCAAAAGCAAAATGTATACAGTGTCTTACAATTTCTCACCGCAATTTCGAAACATTTACCTTCGGAAAATACATTGATTTCCGCTATTATATTCCACATAAGAATAACACACATTGATATTGATAATCTCAAAGTTGAAGAATATTGACTAATAATCTACTAATTTCAGGTTGAAATTTTGTATGCTCCAACCATCTGTTTACTTTTACTTGGCGTTTTATTTCCCTAAGCGTTTTGCAACATCCGCATAATGTCTGTGCCGTTGATCTTATTTATCACATAATTGTTGCTCGATTTGGGAAAAATCGACGCATGGTTGATATGATTCATTTTATTTTTATTTACTTAATTTCACCGGAGAACTAGTAGGCGTCATGTCATACACGGGTGAGGTTTCATGAGAACATGCTACATGTTGCCAAAACGAACGCGAATAATATATTATCTAGACGAGTCATTTATTTTTAGACAAAGGGTTATCTCCGTCAAGGTCGACCAGCTTGTAAAAATTCAAATTTTAACTTTTTCCATCTTTTATTTACTAGGGAATCTAACCTACAACTATGTCTCGTCGTCCTACGGCCGGTACCTGACTCTGGACGAATTGATCGGGAATATTGCAGAATTAGCATTGACAACCAGTCCATCAGTACCTTCGAAAGCAGGAACATCAATTCTCACAAGGACCACAAATGTTACTGCACAGTCAGCATTAGCCGCGGTGAATAAGACAGCGATTTTTTCCTGAGTTATCAAACGAGAAAATAGTTACACTTGATGAGCTTTGTTAAAGTAAATCAGAACCCCAAGCACAAAAACACTGGTAACGAAAATATTTTCCTACACCTACACAAACGGACGTCATGTAACAACAGGTCTCGCTAATACGAAGCGAATTTTAGTTTTCGATTGCATACAGCTCTCAGTATAGAGACTCACAAAACATATTAAATGGTGTTCCTCAAAGAAGGCGACGTCTGTGTAAACGCACGTTTTCAATCCAGCAGTTGAGCTTTTAAGCTTAATAGGATGCGTCAGCTGCACAGCCAACAGAAAATCTGAAACTTGAATTGTGATAATTTTATTTAGACAAGCATTACATATGTAAAAATTCGATTTTATTCTCCAATGATGATGTTCTGATGATACTTTCATATGTTGTAAATAAAAATATTACAAATAAGCTTTAACGAAAGTTCTTTCTATAAGTTTCGTGAGAAGATCTTTAATATTAGCAGTGAGTAGATGTGCTAAACTTATTCTTAAATGCTTTAAAATGCATAGAATTAAATCTAGTATGCTAACATATAAAGAATCCAGCCATTCCGGTGTGCTTCTGTATCGTCGAGAGATTTAGACAACTCGATAGGTGGTTTATATACTCTTATTTCCGAATCCAAGATGTTAAAGTAACTTTTTTTTATATATACATTTCTAAAGAGATTTGGCACTTTTCACTCGGTAGACAGGAATCTGCCTTTTTGAACTCAGATAAATCTTTCCAAGGGTTTCCGGAAGCTACGTTGTAATTTCAGGTAACTAAAGAACTCTAAGGAACTAAAGAATAAGAAAAGAAGAGGAAGAAAGCCTCTTTGGACAAATGCTCATCTCTAATCGTACTTCGGACATACCCAACAATAATTTTCGTTTTCCCGTTCACTCTACCGCTTTTTAGTTGGTACATAAAGCATTGTTTTTTGATTCGAATGGCAACTTGAAAGTTGTCCCAATTTAGCTATCGACTTCTGTATTAGGTACATTTTGATTAAATCGAATCAAATTGTACACAAGACGCGAAAGAGTCTCAAATAAATGCCACTTCAAAAAGATGTGAAAGGTAAAGGAGGAACGTTTTTTGTTAGTTTCGAAATAGCCGCGGCTTATGTCAAGATAACCTGTGAAAAGCTTTTAATATACAGCTCATTTAAAGCATTAAAACGGTTCGTTAGTCTAGTTTAGCCGCCTGATCGGCTAGCCCATTTCCGTTGAACGCCCTTTCAACGGGGGATCACGAGCGCTTGCGTATAATAGTGGTTCCCAGACAAGACCTAGCTCCGAAAATCTTTGTTTTTAGATTACAGCGGAAGCTTTACCTGTATGCACAATGAATTTTCGTGCTGACTTCTTATCTGAGTTACATAATTAGTGCAAAAATCTATATAGTTCTATCGAGTACCATTTACAACATCGTACTGGGCAACTTCATAACCACTGAAGGGATTTTCTGCTTAGCCACCATATGAGGCTAATGCTAACCACAAAGATTAAGGGAACGTCCGCATGAGATCAACATAATCTATACTTTGTTTTTCAAAATCTGCTTAGCCAAAACGAGGCAAAACCCGGATTGTACTTTTTTTAAAGAGGCTTTAACAAGATGTGTGTGAATTTGTCTGCCTGGCAAAAAATGCGCAAGATGCAGTTGAGTCTGTATGGCAGTGAAGGTATATGGTAACGATTGTCTTGCTCGAATTAAATGTTGTTATAAAACTAGAAAAACAGCATGGATACCTTGAGCGCCTTTACTCGAGCCTCTCTTCCGGAATATTAGTTACGACGGGAGAATTTCCACCTGATGACTTGTTTCTATGAGTGTAACATATGGTTTACGCTGATGATTTGTCAGTCACGGCCTGCTCGTCAGAGAAAACACAGGAACGTAAGAACTAAGCACTCACGGAGCTGGCAACTAGGTCTGTCTGAGACAAGGCATAGTAGCACCGGCCAAGACGGAAGCGGGTCTCTTAAATGGAAAGCAAAATGTATAGAGCTGATAGCTACAGTAAAAGTGGAGAAAATCAAAACATTACGCACAGCGGAGTATCTGGGAGTTCCTCTTGATTAGGTGATGAAAGTACCTTATGCAGTTACCAAAACTGAAACGACATGGACGGCACTGGCAAATATCATACGTGCCAGTCAGGAACCGCGAGAAGGTGAATGGAAACTCCTTACTGCAGTGGCGGAGTTCGTAGATTCCACCGGGCTTCTGTGCAAATAAGACTGCCTGCAACGGAAAGACTAATGTAGAACTTGCCTCGCAAGGTTTAAAGGACGCTAGTATTGAGAGTAACTCAAACCTACCAGACGGTCAACATACAAATATTCTGGCATATACATATATATATATATACAAATAGACTGATTCTCTGGTTAAGACTAAAGGTAAAGAGAGAGGACAGACAAACAAAACGGGCAAACTTATAAGTAGATACAAGGGAGGCAATGCTAGACAAATAGCAAAACGAACGTGGGCATTCGCCAGTTCGCACCAGAAACCAGCGAATAATATCGAGCATCAGATAGGGAAAATCCTATCAGCCCTTAGTACTAACTATATTCTGGAGACTCTAAAGACAACCTTATTACACACCGGCCTACTGCTCTGCTACAACACTGGCCCTGTGGTTACTTTTACAAACGGAGTTTGGGATTTCATAAAACACAGGTGTTCGTCGAAAAAGGCCTAGAATAAAGGAAGTGGAATTACTACAAAGCTAGTTTTACCACAACAATAGAAACAAGTTCGCAAAAGGACTAGGGAGATAATAATTTCCACTTTCTATGAAATGACTCATCTGACGCAATGGGAAACTTAACCGAGATGACTCCAGCATAACAAACAATTCGATGGTGTTAGCCGCTGTTTCCAAACAGTTATAGTACTATTAGTTAAAGAGTCGGACTAGTGAAGTGATGCATATGAGAGGAATTGAGAACTAATGGATGATGGTCTCAGCTCAGATTGTATAAACAGCATTACACAGACTACTTTTAAAAAATTTTACTAACGTTGGCACAGCGGAGTTTGTAATGAAAGCATGTGCTAACTTTGGAGCCCATTGAATGAAATTTTCAAGTCATAGTATTAATCATAAAGGTAAGCAACATATTGTTATCTAACGACCCCACCAAATAAAGTTCTCTACAATAAATAAGTTGACAACTAGCAAAGGTAATCAATGGAGATTAACGAGGCCTACAATTGGAATTTAACCCAGGCAAGCTTGAAAACTTGTTATTGTAGATTCGCCTGTTGAACAAGACTCTTAATAAATCTAATTTGATGTAATAATGCGACCAAAGATATCTCCTTGGCCTTTAGGAAAAATAACTATAATCTATCTATCTAACCTTAGTAAGCCTTAGTGCGTTCCGTCAACACTTATTTTTCTGTATACGCTGTAGTACGCAGAACGTGTATTTGGAATGTTCAGAACACATGACGATTTTCGATCACATTCTTTCCTCGCGACGGTTTCTCGTAACCTAGCTCTAAGAGACCTGGTAAGCTAGATTGTTCTGTTAGAATTCAAGCAAAGGCTTTAGAGACCTAGGCTGTGAGTCTTAAGAATGCCGAATCCATTTAAAGATATGGTAATTAGAACATTCGACGTCCTGAAGACCTTTTCATACCGAAGGTGGACTGCGAATTAATTCATGGTGAAAATTATTAAGCTATGACTTATTAAAGATTGCTATGTTGTATGAATGTATGTAATGCGGTATGTAAAATGATGACAAACATTTAATATCATCACATTTGGTGCACCTTAAGTTAGAGGTTTCCAATGAGAAAGAGCTGCATTTGGATGAAAGCTTATTCCCAACGAAAGTAATGCTTCCATCTAAGCATTATTTCTTACACTGTTTTCGAAAATGAATATATAGACTTTAATGATGGATTAGAGCTAGGTGAAAGACAATGTCCGACATGGCCTGACGAAAGGCCGACTGGTCGCATTTGATCTATCGTAAAGTATAAGTCGAGTGCCCTGCTCCACTTTACCCGATATTATTTTTCAGTTATGCTATGAACCTGTTTTATTACGAAGTAGTTTGAATCGCACTACATCAGCTAGAACCCGACATGCGGTTACAGTTCTCCCAAGATCCTACAATAACAAATCAGTTATTCCATTGCGGTAATTCTATTTCCCTGATTCAGTGAAATGTGTCACGTTGCAGTTGACCCGCTTTACGAATCCCGTCCGTCCGTTGGATAACTTCAATACTCCTCTGTCAGTTATTTCTTCAGCCTTCTCGGTTCTATTTCTCCTGAGATGTTGTGGTATTAATTATAGTATTTTAAAGCGTCGATGTATATGTAAAATCACCATTCAGCCGTGCACGCGGCGCCAGCCGGAGATTCTAGCTAAGACACCATACCTTTCTATTGTTACTGCCCATCTCCAATTGGAGCACTGTAGTAATCTCAACGCACTATAGCTGTTTTGCCATTTTAATTAATACTATCATCCGGAAAAAATATTCATTTAATCAAATGGTTCAGATTTTGTTAACCATTTCGTGAATTGCTAAATGAGCATCACTTGCCCCTCTCTAAGGGAGGTCAACTGCCCCCGTCCAGAAAAACTACATGTCATACAAATTCGGTAAAAAATACTTCGTGCAACATTGTTAATAGAATAATATATGAGAAAATTAGTTGCCGAAAAGAATAATCTGAACCTCGAACAAAACCTATATTATTATTATATTACCTATTTTAACTAATCTGACTCGTTCAATTAGGCTAAATAATCATCCCGGTATGATTACCCCGCTCAGCTTACCCGGTTAGCCTCTGTAGTTATTTCTGTAGTCTGTTCTGATATGTCCGTTCAGCCAACTTAGAGTTATCTCCCTAACAACGTTGACTTCCGGCGGAGTTTTTCAAAGGGTTTTAGCTGATTGAATTTATTTCTCAAATGAAGTCGGCTCACGACCGACTTTAAATGTACGTGGTTGTTGATATAGTCGGTTGACCTATTAGTTTTATTTCTGAGATATCACGAGGTTTACGTAGTTTTTTATTTTTTTGTCAAGGAATAATTGCACATTATATAAAAATAAGATGACCCTGTTTGCGGGGCTTCATTAGAACTTCAGGGTTGGTTTACGATGAGTAGGCGCACATCTTTCTAAATAAAAATATGTACGATATGGAGATGTATTTGGTTGGACTGAAAAGTTTTGTGGTTCAGGACATCAGCGCAGAATTTTTATCTTATCTTCTCTCAAGTATTTGCTGCTGTTAACGTAATAAACATTTCATGATAATTTGGTATGATTTTGAAAGAAAATCGCACATACTTATTTGATATGCTACCATTTTTCTCTAAAAAACTAATTAGAGAACAATTCTCGCGAGAAACAATTTTACATTTAGTGCTTCAACCTTCGAATTAATGTTTATTAAAATTCATTTAAAAAACCATTCGAAATCCATTTTCATACCATCGCTGAATAGAAAAGCCAATACGACTCAGAAGGTCTGCCCTACTTCATGTAAAAAATTATCTAAAGTACCACATTTACTTCGTGACAATGCAAATGTCCTCGTCAAGATCTATCGATTGCTGTGAAGAACTGGCATCAGTAAAGTTGTGCTTTGGGTACAGAAGCTTTCGATACTGGAATATCAGCATAAATGTTCGTAATGTTTAACTGCTTCAACCTTCCAATTGACGCTTATCAAAAATAGTTCGAAATTCATTTTTACCCCATTATAGGCTTTCGATCATTTTGCTAATGTTTATTATATAGACACATGTATAGCATTATGATTCAGGTCAGCGAGAGCTCTTAATTAATATCAGGAACCTCCATATAAGCATTAATCTGTCATTTTGCCAATTGAGAGAAAAGAAAAATGTGTTGAGAGAACAGATCTATGCCAAATGAGAGAACAGAAAACAAATCTATACATAAATATACTTGAAAGATTTCTCGAAGGAATCAAGGAGAAGAAAAATCGAAAAAAGAGACAAATAATTGGATGTATGATGAAATCAAGGGAATGAAAACAACAAACTTCCTTTTAAAAAAGATTTCATCTAATTAGTTTTATCTTACGTATGAATTTTATGTAGATGAAACCCTGGCGAGCGAAAAGTCAACTCAATCCAACCTACTTAAAAGGTCGATTTAGGCTGTATAAACAAGCGAACTGGTAAAGAGACAAAGAATAGTATATAGACTAGACATATTTATCCGTTGTATCGTTGATTTAGTAAATTCAATTATTTGATGTTATACTTTGTTCTATACTTAAAGTATAGACAACTGTGCCATCAGCCTGTTCTACTACGAACGGATTTGATTCGCTTTATTTACACTTAGCTTACGTTTCCAGTCAACGTTTATTTAAAATTCTTGGAAAGTTACTCTATGTTATAAGTTATACTATGTATAAATACCTTTAAGATGAACGAACGAGGTGTCGAGCTCAGTCGATACAAATGCGTACATACAAGACAGACAAATCATTTACCTTATACTTAGACGATAGCGAATCATTTAAAAACACGAATGCCTACATTCACTGATGCTTTTACATACAAACCTACTTTATGATAATTATCATTGTTAGTACTGTTACATAGGTAAATGGATGTGACTAATCGAACAGGCCAAAATATCTATTTTAGGTATAGGTAGATTCTTCTACAGGTCGTTGAAATCTATTGATTGATAGACAAAGTACCTGCTTTACACTGTGTTACATTTTTACCTTTGAAACTGCATTTGCAACCAGAAAACTAAAATTCAGATATAAAAGCCTACATTTTTTGTTTCATCGAGAGCTTTCTGTTAGATCCAGGAGATATCCCCCTACATAGACCTCGATGTGAAAACATTATAGAGTCTTATACGCGAAAAATTAACCACACATTACATTTTTTATTTTTTTCATGACCTTACTCAGCTCGCCGAAATCTGTCGAGGAGAACCAGGAAAACCCATCAAAAAAGAGTGTTGTAGGTATTTTGGTACTTTTGTCAAAAGATTTCTTAGAAACTATTTTGGGAAAATATGTTACCAAAATGTTATTATTGAATATAAATATTCGCTTCAACTTCCTACTACGAAGTTTGTTTGTACGAAAAAACCGTTCAAAACTTATTCAAAATAACAAACGCTAGATTCGGCCTTTCGCCTATCTATTGACTTTAGCGAATGTACTTTCCCCTTCCTACAAAAACTTCTATGTAAACATTTGAAACATGTAAACATTTTGTCAGAAAGAAATTTTTGAAAACGTTCAAATATAAATTACATTAACTCTTACAATTTTTCTATAGACATACATAATGAATTCGAAGCAAAACCAGCTCAAGAAGAACTATTTAAAGAACGGGTACCATAGTAAAAGAAACAACAAGCGATTTGAGTCATGCTACCTCTAGCCAAACCGAAGTTAGACTTCAGACCTACAACTTCCCAGTTATCTCGTCGCAAATCGTTTGAGGTTCTGAAGCACCAGTTTCGTTATCTTGTCGCAATCATCCCATCACAGTAGTTACATTTTATTTTATCGATCTGTTATCTCGTTTTAAGTACCGTGCTCCAGGTAACTGGTTCCCCTATATTAATCTTCTAACAATATCATCGGTCAATTTTAGTACATGATTTACACCCTACTACCTAACATAAGCTATTACTATATGTTGTACCTATACTTGTCCTCCGATTGCACTTCTCCTCAAATCCTGTTATATCATACTTATTACCCCGTTTGTAACTTTCCAGTTAGAATGATCATATTTCCTTAAATTAGTCAATCTGTTTGTCGGGCTACAACTCTTGTGCCGGTTTGCTGACCCAAAATGATCCTTCAGAAGACATGTTTATGGTTGATTTTTATGGGTCGCTAGAGTTCCTTCTGGAAAATCTGTGCAAAAGATGGGGTCAATCGGACAAGTATTCTACCTATAAAAAGAAAAATTCAATTTTTGTAGGGCGTAAGGTTAGTCCACTGTAATCGTAAGTTATGACGAGAGCGTGACGATGATAACAAGGCTAAATGGGCCACGTCGCTATTGCGCTGCATTTTTCAGCCTGAGTCAACATCGTGCTGCGTGTCTAAAAGGATAGGCGAGGCTCTTTTGAGAACTAGAACCGAAGGCACAACCCTTTACATGCTGGTGGCATATTTGGCGCTTACTCATCCCAGTCAGTGTTTCAGAAATGCAGACCCAGTTTCGAAGCGACGCTTTAGAGAGCAACTGAGAATTAGTGGGTAGTGATCCCAGCGGAAGCAAGCTTAATCGTCAGAGTTGAGCCCCACATTCGGCCGACTTAAAAATTGACACTGAGGTGGTGCCGGTCATATATAAGCTATATTACTGATGGCCTCGCGACATTAGATTGCACAATCAACAGAAGAAATTCCAGGGTCGAGAATTCTGTGCTTGATTTGTCACGCGAAAATTATGTTACGTAAATAATTGTGCCCAATTTACGCCGCGTGAAACTTCTGAGACCGCACTCCGAAGCGTATAAATTGGTCGATTTTCTTTTGACCAATACTTGACGAGGTACATTTGTAATACGAATAAAATGTTTAAACAAACTAATAAGATACCTGTAGCCTAGCTGCAGTATATTTCATGGTGGAACAAGATACGACGACACGCGAGTAGGATTAATTGAAATAAATAGATAAGGCATATGCAACAGAGAGTGAAATAAAAATCGAGTTCAAGTGGGACAATTATTGAAAGAGGCCACGAGGTCCGATAGGATCTCAGACTGGTGTGTACACTGTTTGAGGTAAATTCCAGGTTCGGAGATAATTCTAAACCTACTCAACTTACACTATGCGAAAATTTTTCTTCAAATTATTAGGTTGTTATTTTTTTTTTAATTTTGGAATTGAATAGCTTTCGAGTTAAAGGTATTTTTTATATGGTTGTCTGGTACTCTAGCCATATACCTACCATTCGCGTTTTCACATCTAAAAAAACTCTTTATATTTATTTGGACATGGAAAACCTTGTAATCACAAGAACTTATATCGAGAAAATGAACCGGTTAAAGCGAACGTTAGTTATTCATCTGCTATATCCTGGAAGCAGGGCGATGAGATCTTGAGTTGGTCCCGAAGGACCAGCGTACGTGCTTTCGATTGCCGTTTGGATTATCCATTAATCTTGTTAGGAACTTGAGGTAGCGGGCTGAATTCATTGTTTCATTTTCAGCAAGGATCTAAGTAGCAGTTCTCCTTGATGTCTGTTCTAAGTACTTATACTATGCTACGTCTGAACCTACTCGACGTTGCCACTTTGCTCGATTTCTCTCCAATACGACACCTTTCTTTTATTTTGTACCTCTTCAGCTGGCGATAGAGACTCAAACGTGCCTGGTTTATGGCGACCGTGTCCTTTAAGTGAGTTTTCGAAAATTTAGGTTCTGCAAATTGCGCATGCGCAATACGCGAAACGTATTTTCAGTTGGCCTGGAATCGTTTCACGGGGATCTATTTTTTTACTAGAATTTCCACATTTTCAGTACACAGATTATAGTTCCGTAATAGGTTGCATGAGAAATGGCGGTTGTGGCCGATAGAGCTTTTAGATTCCTAAACTGTTCATTCGTGCAAAGCCTTCTCAAGTGCATTACTGTCTTTCGGGTCCTGACATCTGCTCGACTCCTGGCTGGTCTCCTAAACTCCAGCCTCCGTTCTTGAAACCGCTCGTTGTGCTTAAGGCCTCCTTCCCCGATTTACCAATCTTTAGCGAAGTCCCACAGCGTAATAAGCTTTCAAGGAACAAAAACTTAATCACTGGGTGTAGTTGACACTAGAAGGTGTTTTCTTTCTAAACTTATTTCTTCTGTATTCAACTCCAGTTTTTGGAAGACCGTACTATTCACAAGTTAATGTGCAGTGAAGTCTACTAGTACACGCCAAAGGGAAAAAGGAATAACCACCAGAATCGCTACTTACTGCTGGAACAAAATAAAAGAACGTGACCACGGTATTACTGAAACAGGGTTATAGAGTAACTGCGCTGGACTAACAAGGGCAGTATAATAAATCAGGTTTATCAAAAATGTAAATGATTATTATAACTGGATAATTGTCACGGGATAACAGAAATAATGTAGAACCGTATCAAAAAAGTAAAGTCTGTAAAGGTACCTATATGCAACATGTTCAATAGGCTGTATTTCCAATTTAATATCATAAGAACATAATAAAATAATTGCACTGTGAGAATTGGAAAATAAGGATACATGGAGCAGGATTACCGCAACGCAATAAATGCATAGACCGACTGCATCAAAAGAATAAACAATTAAGTTGGTTTAGCTTTATGTAACAAGTTTCTAGATGTATATATATATATATATATAAAAGTTCCTAGAATGATTATCAAAAAGTAACGGCTTTAGTAAAGTTGGGGGGTAATTGCAATAAGAAACCTGTATATTTGGATAGGAATTTAGGTTCGATCCGGTGTAATCTTTAAGGATGCAATTTGTAATATCTATGCGCGGGCGTAGTCAACGGGAGCTTCAACAATAACTAGCAAGCATTATGTTTGTCTGAATGCTGCACCTGAATCGGTCCTTCAGCACTCGTTTGTGTAGGTCTAGAATATCATCCAAGCCTGTGACATGGGAACGGTTGAACGAATATCATTAATTCGCTGGTAACAGTACATAATACTTCTGTGTAGCAGCTGTCCATTCTAGAGTCTTGCGCAACTGCTGTTGAACATTTGTGACCAACATCTTTTCGACATTACCCGACCACATCGGGAAGTAATAATTGCGGAATATATGTTGCAGTTAACGGATTGCTCTTTGATATCTATCTTATTATGGCCCTTAAAGCATTTTTACTTTGTGGGACGAAGAAAAGCCCGTCAGGTTATTTTAATGAATCCAACCTAAATTGGCCTCTTAAAATTAGCTAATTTAGCTGAGCTGGCCCGCTAGGATTTCATTTAGCGAAGAGGTGCTCGTACTAGATGAATACTTTTTTCACTGGAATTTTTGTATCTGACAGAGTGTAATGTTGATTTAGCAAAATTGTCAGTTTTTGCGATGTTTGCACTTTTTCGACAGTTTATTTTGCAGAGGTCACTGACACAGGTTTAGAGGAAAAACTGTGGAAGCGAGCTTGGATTGATTTTGGTGGCCTCTTTGTCGGAAAATTTATCCCTCGCCATGATAGCTATTAGTAAAAGACTGTACAGGACGAAGAACTGAGCTAATTGCCTTAGGCAATTCACGATTTCTTTAGGATTACAATAATGATGGTAGCAGTTGCTAACTCGTTATCGAACCTTTTCAATAATGAAGTGGCTTAACATTATAATTGTGAAGACAGGCTGTCGAACTTTTTCTATCGCTCAATTCGACCATAGAAGTCAGCTTTATCAGAATGTTCTTATATATATTCAGATCAAATTAAAAAAAACTCTAACAAAATCTACAAGAGTTCTATGAAAACAAAAACCGACCTTTAACGACATCACTAAACGGAATGAACAATTGTAAGCATCTATGAACCACTTTTAAATAAGCAACGAAGATCTCTACAACGACGTTTGTGAATGTCTAACATACGACAACGGCTCAATTAGCTTTATCGACGAGCCAAATAAATGCCCCATGACTAAACGCGAGGTATTCTTGATTCAGAGCTTCGCTAGTAATATATTTGGCTCCGGGGATTTTACGAAAGCTTAACGGTTTTTTGCTTTTTTATAATTGCACATATTACACTTAATAAAACGCAGCTTCACCAAAACCTAAAAAAATTTTCTTTAGATCGACGAAAAATAGCTTTACATACAGCTGCTTCAGCTTTCTAATTGAAACCTACTTAGCAAAAAAAAACTGTAGGGTGAAACTTCGAAAAACGCTTTCATTCGATAATTGCGTAGGCAAACCGATACGACCAATAGGGTATTCGCGGTTCTTGCTTAAATTCGGTGGGTGTATGCTGCATTTTTATTAAGCTCGTCGAGATCTATAGATTGACGGTAAAATACGGTCACATAGAACTCCATGTCAAATTTTCACTATCCGAACAGCATTTTGGAACCAAAAACTGAAAATTTCGATTCAGCATATCGACAGCTTTCGGTCGATGCTGAGAATATTCTTCTTACATAAAATTTAATATAAAAAATGTTTATCTTAGCGTTATTGAAACACGTTTATTTGTTTGAAGCCAAAATATCCATACTAGCTATAAGATGACTTTTACGTTGCTCTGTTGGTTAATGTAAAGGACTGGCATTATTGAAGTGACGCTTTCCGTACAACGATTATTCGACATCTTGGTACGATATATTTCAATCTGACAGCGGATATAGAAATATGTATAGCATTTGAATTTAGCACAATACGGTTTGCTTTTGCCTACCCTATTGAAACTTGATAAAAGCATGTGGTAACGATCTGCTAGGCGAGGCTTTCGGCACCACCAGACTGACTATCAATCTTTATTTGTTCTGTGTTGCACGATGGGAGTTCATACGTGTTATACATGTCTATGTAGCTGCCGATAAGTATAGGGTCTGTGTTCGATTTCAAAGTCGAGCGAATCGTTAAAGTTACAGTATGGGACTCGGTTAGTCGGCTGGCGTTTAGTGGACGACCCCTAATCATTGGCTTTAGCCTCCTCCGCGATCCTGTCCCTAAGAGGGACCTCGGCAAGGTTAATCGGGTGGTGGTCTGAAGTGTCAGTGCCACAGCTACCTGTATTACTCTAGAATATATATATATGTGTATAAGTAAGATGTTTAGTAGTATTTATAGTAGTAGCAGTTTTAATAAATAGACAGACAATATATCCAACACTACAAGAAATCAGAGTAGAAAATGTATTTGATATATATGTTAAAAAAGTTAAATTAACTAAAACTATTACACAATTTATTGGTATTAAGAGACATACTTACAGGCTAAATGAGGGTTTTAGCATTTCACTTGATAAATACATTCATCACCACGGGCTTAAAATAGTAGGTTTTACGTCCGCTATCGTTTCAGACTATCACCGCTGAGTATTTGACGCAGAATCTCAAACTAAAAATCATGATAAAAACATTGCACGCCTATAGAACAGTACATTTTCTTAATCTACGAATCGTAATAATTTTGTGACGAAAACCGGCATTTTCATGCTTTCTACATATTGAGACTTAGCCTATGTTATGTACTGGTTATGTGCTAGCATACCATCTCGAGCAAAAATACGCGTATATACAACTCAGTAAAAAAAAAAAATAGTTAGAAAGGGTTACGTAATCCGTAATTAGCTCTCGGCGTAAATGATACCAAACTAAGGTATATATACATGTAACCTACAAGATATATTTTTTTTTTATCTTATTACGCAAAACGGTAAGATTTTTCCCGTACCACAAAAATCAGTAACAGGTGATCGTGTTGTAAATCTTTAACCAATCGAGACGTTCGCTTATATTTGCGCCCTTTGGATGGACTTCGGTGTGGTACCAGTACGCTGAGAATGCGACCCAGCATCGTCCTTAGTTTTTTTTTTAGAACAGTTTCTCTTCATAATATTTTGTTCATTATACAGTATTATAAACTACGGTTGAAGTACCAGCCAGAAATACCGGCCGCGTTCAATACAACTTTAGTAATTCTATACATGTATCTTAAGCATTATGTGGTGCGTATGTCAATCATATGGCTTCACTGCGATTCTAGTATAATGTCCATGAAGCCTACGCGCTCATAATAAACGTTTTTACGTTATTGTTATTAGTATTTTAAGTGCTGCGAAATAAACGATTGGTTTTCATATAACTTTTAACGATATACATGGAGATACTGATAATAAGAAGTGTTGAAATAAAAAAGACACGAATTAACCTGTAAGCAGTTCTGCGTAAAACAGGAGACTGAGAAACATTGCAGCATCTAGCGGTGAGGTGCTAGACTCGAATATGTTAGTATGTCTAGGTGAGTAAAATGTGAGGTGTATTTGGCTGCCAAGCTGTGTTGTATATAAACAAAATCTTAAATTAAACTTTCACAATAATATACCGAAGGGGAATATACCGGAGTTTTTCTTCTCCTTATAAAATTCCTTATAAAAAAAATATATAGAATTCCGAAATCCGATTTTTTCAGGTAAGCCGTAATCTAAGTAGAAATTTTACTTTAGATTCAGAATTTTTGCGCTACCTTTTTTTATTTGAAGAAGAAGGTTTGAGAAGATTTTGAAGATTTGAGAAGTAGGGTAAAAATATTTTTTGAGTAAGGTACTTTAATACTACTACTACTACTATACACTTAATAATAAAGTCCGTAATCGTAAAAAGTCAGAGACTCACTTTGAGTCTCTGACTTTTTACGATTTACTGTCCATAGAAAAGCAGTATCTAGGAATACAATCAGAGTCCCAGCATTTGATTCGTGAATCCTAGTTATGATAAAATGTGAATATTTTGAACTTTAATATTTTAAGTAAACATTTTTTAACGTCTGTATCTTCTTAAGTAATATTGGTGGAGTTCAGATTTAACACATTTGCACAGAAGGAAGGCAAGACTTTCCTCGATATCTTATGATTTCATGTATAGATCTCATAGGATAATAAATACCGTTTTCAGTCCATTGAAGGCCTGAAATCTCAACAGCCTTGAATTCTAGCCAGTATGACTAGCATTGTAAAATCCGCTGTTCTTTTCATACACACTGCTACAAAACAGCAGAAAGAGAGAGTTCAAACGTTATCCAAACGTAATAGGGCTTAAATGAAATTTTTCAAAAACGTGATTCGAGACTAGCAAAAACTTGTACCAACAATAAATTTTTTTTCATAGATTTTGCTTTTCAAGCTTATATGATTTGACAGCAAGAGAGTTTTAGGAAACGTGAAACTTCAATAAATTTTCAATGGGGCTTGTCTCTAACTACCGTTAAGACATTTTTAAATCTATTCATTTAAACCCTTATTAACTAACTTGATCTTTGCTAGGACGTTCTGCTAGGGCATGAAGGATATACTTCATTCGGTCGTCGCTGTTGTCCTTGAACAAACATGTGTTTTTTGTGTATCTTATTAGAGACCGTGTAATAAACTTGCACAAGTTGTCATAAGTAGTATCCAGGATTAATAATTTTTAAGGTTTATTTCTTCAAAATGTCATTGTTTTTTAGCAGAAAGATTGAAAATGCCGTGTTTTTGTTTTGTATATCCGATTTCGATTAAATTTTTAATTTTTATGGTAGTATATGATTTAATAGTTGTATATTTGGGTTAAAATGTGATTAATAAAAATAGAGAGTTAAATTTAATAAAAAATTAAAATAGTTTGTTACCAGAATTCCATATAGCGAGCGAAGTATACCAGTTTGAGTATCTACTCTGATACCGAGATCTAACCTAGAGGTGTTATAGTGCATCATTCCGCCATGACTTTAATATGGGATCAGTGACCTGCAAAACTCTAGTGCTACAAATGTCATACAAACTAACTATCGTTAAACGCGCGTTGTAGTTCTTCACCTAGAGCATAACTAATCGATAACTATATTTCGCGACACAACATGAAGGTCTGAAACTGGTAGTTACAGGGTCGAAAGACAGCAAGGAAAACTTACGCGAGTTTTGTGAAATCAAAGATCTTTTGTAAAAAGTAGTGTTCTAAACATTAGTGATTCCTTAAAACGATTTAACACTCTCGCATCGAAGGTCATCCCTCATTGTTCAGGGAGGCTCAAAAATTTTACAGAAAGGGCCAACTTGAAATGCTGCCAAAGAAAGCCCTGCCCCGCCACTCAAGTGCGCTCTCGTCCTAAAAATGTTAGCATACCTGAAGCAGTTTTGCATAACAAAGTAACGAAACGGAATCAAAATTAAGGACATTTCCCAACATATTCTTTTAGGATAGCTGGGCTTGGATCATTTAACCTTTTGAATATATTTTTCAGCGCAACCAAAAAAAGTTTTATGTACAAGACATTTAATCTCACTGAATTTCAAAGTTCGTTCCAGACTACGGTGCATGAACCCATTTTTTGTTTCTCTACAGATGGGACTCTATAAGTTGAATCTCGAAGCGCTTTAACGCGAAAATGAGTGGATTATTCTTCAAGAGTAGATTTGTAATTACAGTATTTCGAAAAAACATAATGCGAGTGATGCGCATCACCGTCGTACTTATGCGTCTTATGCTGTCTTATTAAGAATGTCTTAGGAAGATACACATATATTACACTTGACGTGGTTCGGTGATGGCGACGAGCTAATCAAGCCTACCAAGAAAATCGAAATCCTACTTAATTGTAATCTTACGAGAAAAAAATTGTTCATCTAAGTACCCTAAACATATGAGACCTCCACTATCAACCTACACGTGCATGTAGTTGCTTATTTTGCATGTAGTTACTAAATCCTAGGCAATGTTTGTAGGTACGTATGCAATTCTTATCTATACATCTACACGAGTTTGTTAAGATTATTTGCGAAATAATGAGTTAAAAACCCGGGTGCCTGCTACGAGCAACTACCACCTACCAATCCAGCCGCGCCACGAGCAACTACAGAAGAAAACAATCATTCATCGTGCTTGCATTTCTTGGAGGAATAGATAATATCTAAGACCGTTAAAATTTCACAAGTATAATATTGTGCCCCAATCGCTCTACTTACAGTTTAGCAAAGTAGTAATGAATAGAATAGTACTTCTATATATATACAATAACTTATAAGGTGCTGTGCTATATCGTGATGTTACGCTTCGTCTAGCTATCAACCTAATTAACTTCCATTGATTGGAGTCGATTGGTACGCAGATCTTCAAGGTTTCAGATTTGTAAAGGTTTTAAGCTCGTTTACCCTTCAGCTACTTCAATCGACAAAGATAGTGTAACAAATTGGAATTGTATAGTTGAGGATTTTTTTTCTATTTCTATATATCTGTGATTACCGAAGGGAGCCCTGCTGAAAAATCCTAGGTACATATACGATCAATGCTCAGTAACCATATCACTTGTCACGATGTAAAGATAGTTTGACGAAGGTGACATGACGCAAGGGTTTTCATGAATATACGTCTTTTTTCTGTATCGGTTATCATGCAAGCAGTGCGATTAGGGGTCATCTGTAGTGTCAGACCAGCTGTCTTATACTGCTATTCTATGCGATAGTCCTTTTGTCTTTGGTCTCATCAAAAGACCTGTGATGATTATGATTCAGTAAACCTTCTCTTACTGCCCGTAGGTGACTGACCCATTCGCGGGACTTTGGCACAAACGAGCGAATATGGGCGTAACAAAAAATGACGTTCTTAAGGAGAAATACAGATACATCCGTGTTGAATTGAGTCCAAAGATACATCCGAATAACAAGGTAGGGCCCATTAATCGCCACTAGATCCAGAAGTCGATGCAGCAACTGCGCTAGATACAGAAAAAAACTAATGGTTAATACATATATATATATATATATATATATATTTTTTTTTGTCTTCTTTTCCCTTATCTTTATTAGAATTAGTCTATTTGTCTGCCGCAATACGCTTCGGTATCCGAAGAAAGCCGGATGCCGAAGCATTGAACAATAGACTAAACATGTCGCAATTAATCGACTCGATAACTTTTTGGATAATTCATTTGTTTACATAAACCCTATGCAACGTGACATAGCCTTAAAGTACAGTTAGCCTGTACAAACCAGTGTAAAAGCCTTTCGTTCTTCAAGGTAAAGTGTTTTGGGATCGATTATTAGGCAAGCCGCACCTTAAGGAATGGTGGTGAAAGAGCACAGTTTCGTCGTGAATTCCCAGCTCAAAGCAACGACTTTACCGTACGACGCCAAAGATCGACAGCTAAATTTCGATTCAGTTGTTAAATAGTCTTGATGATTTGCTATATTAAAGCGATTTGAGAACTCTGAGTGTTGCCCATTATCGACTTAGCCAGTTTTCTTTCATCTTTCCACAAGCCGTCCTTGGTGGGTAGATTCTGTAGTACAAACTGGGTTCGGAGCTTGCGTAATACTTGAACACATATTGTCGTAAAATAATTCCGCAACTGTTAGACTGAATCTCGCTTCTTTATGCCATGCGTATTATCTATTAAATATCTTATATTCGCAGAAGACAAAGGTGATTTGACTTCAGTATCCTCTACTTCTAGTAAACACCCATAACAATCCACCTACAATGATCTTCACAACTGTAAATATATAGTAATACCTTACCTTAATGCCAATAGGGCGCGTTTCAGCTCCGAACTGACATTGGGCCAATTTATAGATTGAGAGAGTAGGCAACAAAAAATTGGCACAGGTTAATCCGAGGATAATATCATCAAGTCCTAACTCACTTGAACGATCGCAAGATCCTGGGAAAAGCAAACTCAATAGAGTGACAGCATCCAAAATCTCCGCAGAGGCATCTGATAAATTCAAAACGGACAAACAAGAAAGATTAGCGACCTATGTTCAGCCTTAATCAAAACGTTTGCAGCGACTTCTACCTGCAACTGTGAATTATCGTTGATCTACGGCATAATCTATTACGCTCTTTTTCCAAATGACCTGTAATAAGTTTTCGCTGAATTTTACTGCAAGCTCTTAAACTCGATTTTAAGTACTCTTATTATTATTAAACTTATTATTGAACAGGGCTTCTTGTACGTCAAGCTATCGCGGCACTGCATGCCGCACGATTTATCTACAATATAATTTAAAATAGTGTTTCTAATGTTTTTGCCTCAAATTAAATTAAATCAATTACCGGACTTTTGTTCAGGTCATTTACTTATTTTAAGACTAAACAACTTTTCTAACAGAAATATATTGTTCATTTATTTAACATTTTAACAAGAAGGACGATGCGAATGATTTTTGCTGGATTAATTTATGTACCCTTAGCAGTTGAATGTGTTCACTTTATTAAATACAGTTTCCCATAATAAACTATAATTCGATGGAGTGAAGTTGGAATTATATGGCGGACGAACAAAACACCTTCAGAAACCGAGAACCAATCGTACGTAACTGTTTAGGTAACTCCACCTATGGTACCAGAAGTCTTGTAGGAAACCCATCTTGCACCTCCAGTCGTCGCTGAAGCCGGAAAAGATCAAGATTTATTCTTAGAAATTAAATGGCACGCCAATACAGGCTAATGTAAATGCCGGTTGTTGGCCTAGTAAAACAAGTAATGATTTAGCGAATTCTTTGGCATACGGACGGATCCGACCGGTCTAGTCTCATGTTAAGCGGACTCGTAATCTCTAGGAAACCCAGCAAGCCAAGAAGAAAATTATATGCTAAATACTGTCATTTTGATTCTCCGTCTTCTTTCGAGTATAATTGCACGACCGTAGTTAGAAGCTGAACAAACTTGACCCACATTACCGAGACTTCAATGCTCGGGTGTATGAAAGTACCGCTTTTCTATAACCTAATGCATTTTCCCCAGCGGCAAACCAAGTAGAACAGAAATTTAACCTAAACGGATTTCATGATCTAGCTAGTAGTCCTTACACGAGTATGTTTTACAATGAAAGGGACTCCAGTACATGGTTAACAATAAGTAAAGAATTCGTTTTATGTATTAGTTTTGTCACTGGGCAAGCATTCGTTAGGCACAAGCCCAGTGTGCTGATTAGAACTAGATTAAGCAAAAATCCAATGACTAAGTGGGCTTGTGGCGAGTATCGAGCAGGCACAATCGAAACACTCGAGCAAAAATATGCTTGATTGTTGATTTACAGCTAAATGATTGCATATGGGATCGGCAGCTTAGATAGATACCTTGAAATCGAGGCTCCTACCGAAGTTTCTACGAATTCTAAATGTAGTGTACATAGCCGTAGATCTTTTCAACTGGTGGAGTTCAATAGGAGTTTGCTACGAAGGCTGTTCGACGGGAAAACCAACATCAAACACCTCTGGGCATAAGAAAAATATATCTCGGTACGTTCACGCCAGGTCGAGACGTTACTTATTGGCCTTTGAATATGTTTGACTTGTCTAAATTCTGTTACAGCTAGTTAGCTGACAGCTTGGTAGTTGGGCGAAATACAGAAACCCATATTAGAAGCTTCGCAGTACACCGAAGTTGTACCTTTAGAAAAGTCTGGGTCGCTTTATTATATATGAAAATGTTGTAAAATTGCGTAAATCGATCATAAAGTTTTAAGCTTCATGGATTTTCGTTGTTGGTACAATATCTATGCTACAGATCTGAATCGCAAATGAGCCAAGCAGCACATTATAAAATGTGATATTTCCCACGGTTAGTCACAAACTAAAAAAAGCTCCTACGATGGTTTCCACGTAAGAGAAACGTAAATGCGCCTGAACTCGCGTGTGCTTGATACACAGTAATTAACCCGTCTGTTCTGGATGGCGCACTTAAAATACAACATGTAAAGCACGGAGCACTAATAACAGTTAATTTAGACTGCACATAAAATATAATTCCTTAATCTAGAAACACGCACATGTTATGCGGTCTCACGATTTCTATTTCACTCTTGTCTTTCATTGAAAGCAGTTATAATACGCACTTCGCTTCTTTGCAAAGACCCAATAGAGGAAACGTCATTTTATTTTCTAATGTTTGTTTTAGTCTATCGTTATATATGTCGTACGAGTAAATCACATTAATGCCGATAGAAGTGCGTCATCACTACAGCACACAGTATACTATTTACTGAAAACTGAAATTTTATTTTGTTTTTGCAAAATATGCTTTGCCATCCAAACCCTAGAGGAGAGCAGTGAGACCACTTGAGCTCATTTTCGTTCCCTTCACATCGTGAACAAAGTAAAAGCTTCTGCTGCCCTTTATTTACATTTACCAAACGTTTGTATCTCGCTCGTGTAGCTTAAGTTACGCACACATCTAAAGATGTCTTTTGAAATACAGTGGTTGCAGAGTGCGCTACGAAAAAGCACTGGCAGATTTGTCCAGGTTGGGCAACGTAAAAGTTACCAGGATGCGTATAGTACCTGTAACGGTATTCATCTACGCCTGAAACTGGCAGCGTTAAAGTAATAATTAACATTACATATGCTTCTCTTCTCAAGTGTGACGAGCTACAATTGGTACCATCAAAATTTCATAAAGTAATCTAATGAACATTGAGATGATATAGATCGCACATAAGTGGTCTGAAGTATTTTATGCAAACATTAAAGGCCCAAGATGCTAACTTAATCGCAGTGTGAAACTTCAATAAGTTTACTTCCGACATAAATGCGGAACTTCTTAACTCCCTATTTTTGGAATGAAAATATGATTCGAGTATTATATACTGCATAGCAAAAATATAGTCCAGGGGTTGGACCCGAGCTGCAAACACTACCAGATAACTCACTTTTGAACATTGCTAAGAATCAAATAACGTCCAACCCTTCCAAAGGCACCGCCGTACTGCTAGGGGCAATGCGTTCCACTAAATGGAAAAGGAGAGAAAAAAGAAACACAGGCAGTGGCGCGGTGCGACTAAGTTAGGCCTTAATCAACGGCGTCCATTCGTGGAGTCGCCGATACAGGACTAATACCTTTTTATGCGGTATGGGCTAACAGTGTAGAATATTCCAGCACAATAGCCTTTGTTTAGGGATTGTTGATGACAAACGCAACGGATTAATTCTATAAACTGAAGCAGAAAGTGAACATAGTCAGTTTAGCCTTTCTTTGGCAAATACTAACATCAAAGCCACGGGGCGCTTATATTCTTAAATCAGCTAAAGGCAAAATTTAGAGCTTAAAGCTAAGGTACGATGACAGGCCGTTGGTACGGTAGCAGACCGCATTGCCTGACCTACACCTGGCTAACAAAAGTTAACGATATTCGCTGGAGTCCATGTTAATATCACAGTGACAAGGGCAGCACCTACGTTGAAAGTTATTAATAATATTATCGATATTTTGAAGACTTACAGCGTCATCCAGATCGTGCAAATAAACTAAAAAATCCATTATCAATGCTCACCACATAAAACCGACCGAACGGTCACATTTAATCGTCTCGATTGGCCCGTGGAGGTATATTGCAGCATGAAAACACACAGGGTCTTACCATGTGTTAATTAACTCTTACTCGAAAGTTGTTTTACAAAGGAGCAAGCTTCAACTCGACTGTCTCAGCTCGCAGGAGTTCAGCGCTGTCTGACCCAATAGATCGACACCTCTATAGAGGGAAAGCTAGTATGAGTGATCAAAAAAAAAATTGAGATTGTTTGACCACACAACGCAATAAGCGCTTTTACGTATAAAAATGGAATAATAGGATTGGGGACTTTTATTTATTTATAAAGCAGCCAGCCTAAAACATAACATACAGGTAGCCGCCACCTCGAATGGCTGAATTGAAGAGTAATTTCTCGAATGATTTTGTTAGACTCAATTAAAATTACCAAGTTTACTTTTTCAAACGAGACTATGGAGTACTCTAGTAGTTGGGACTACGTTGAAGTTCAGCAACGCTAAAAGGAAAACTTGTTTATATTCCGAAAATATTGCGGCGTTGAGAGGCATTTTATACAATCTTATTCTGCACACGTCGAAACAAAATTGATAAAAGGTGCATCTATACAGGGATATGAAGTATATATTCTGATATAACAAAGGAACCACAGAATTATTGTGAACTGCTTCCTTAATAGCCTGTTAACGTAAATGGGATATCGTGCTAACGTGTAACAATAAAGCATTTTTTGGCACAACGTAATTCGGGATCTTATCTTTCCCTTCGATCTGCCATATACTAAAACGAAATGCCGTTAATGGCCTTTTCCATTTATTTTGTGTCCTCTCTATTCCTGAATCCTTATACCTAACGTGATAAAAGTGCCTCTTCAGGTAATGCCTAGTTTTTGGCGACGCGCCACTGTACGAATACTGCATACAAAACAAGGCCTTGAGACAAGCCTCGAGGAACCCCCAAGGATTTGGTAGCTCGATCAGAAAGAGTCAGCCACCTTGACCAAACGGATTCAAGTGTTATTAAGTGACCTTTATGCGTAGAAATGCGATGTTCTTAAGGAGAATGTGATGGCCTTTTAGTTTCATGTACAGGTTTTTAAAGTATGTTAATAGTGTAACGACTTTCGGAGTGTCTTCGACAAATTCATTGTGGATCAAGGAGGACTATCCTATCTAGCACGTTTAGGCGCTTGCTTGCGTTTGAACAAAGATTTTGTTTTCTCTATTCTTTTTTTAAAGTTAAAGGAATTGCAGCCCCAGTTTACCAATCGATAAAATAGGCCTAAACATAGCAATGCGGAATAAAGCAACAACAATCTTCGAAAATACCTGGAATCACTTCTAAAAGTAGAGTTTCAGTGGAAAAATAGCTATTGCCAGTCCATGAGCACCAAATCAAGGGTGGTTGCTTTACAATCGGCTTGTATAAAACTTAAACACTGCATGATGCTAGATGCTCATCAATACTCGTGATCAAATTGTCAGTATCATTAGAAATAAGGTCTAGGAAAGCTTTAAGTGGTCGGTGTATCAGCGAGTTGTGTGAACAGCTTTCTATTCATGAGTACTATTACATTCACTACGGTTGATCATTGCCGTAGAGTACGCGATCTTTCTCAGCAGCTCCTACAGCGATTGTTTTATAATTCCAATCTGTTCGTCTTCGAAAATTACCTGGTAGCTGTAAATCTACTCTTTGGCGTAATGTAAGCTAATTGTAAGACCATTTGTTTGTACCAGCTTTAAGCTTCTTTACGATTTTCGTGTACGCTGCATTAATATGATACGTACATGCGGTGACGAAGACGATGAAGGTCTGCTGTTGGGAATCAGCTGGGGCGTGTGCATCCACCAAAAGTGCGAATACAAGCGCAGCGCAGCCGATCACCAATGTTAAAAACTGTGATCCATACCTTAAAAACAATGAACAATTCGAAACATTTTCAGAAAGTTACTATTTGATACATCTAATCTTAATAGTAACAGTGTTAGAACTTTATATTCTATTCCGTTGTTATTTTTCAACCGATACGATTTTTGCCACCGCTTTTCGTATTCTTAATAGAAAAGTGTATGCAACATAAAATTTTCACTATTGCCTCTCTTGGTAATTCGCCATACGTAGCGAAGAAGATATCGTAATTTCCACGGGTACGTATACTTTTTTTTGGATCAATTTTTCAATGTTCTTGAATTAGCATGTGATAAGTGGTTCCAAGAGATCTCTTTCAAATTTTCAAAGCAAGAAAAAATTAGAATATCTTTCGAAATTTCAAAAATGCCTTATATAATATTCAATAGAATGGAATCTTCTATAAGAATTTGCCATAATTTCACAGAAATTATTGCAATATGATTTATTTGGTATGCTAGTATAACGGCTAAATGTTTATTAAAAATAATAATAATTTAATAAGTAATATGTACAAATATTTTGGTATGGAGAGTTGCTGCTTATATCTGTTTACGCACGGGAAAATGTAACAAATGTAACTATCGAAAAGGTATGAAAACATTGTCGCTTAAAATGAAGAGGTCTACCTTATGGGGTTTACGTCCCTCCCTATAGGAAAAAAAGTTTGTGTTTAGTTACCGAGGACGACAATAACACTTGACAACTTATGAAACGGTTCAAGGAAATGTGCTAAAAATTAATTTTTAGAGTAAAAACTCACCGTCCGAAAATGAATGGGAAAAAGAGTGATGACCCTGCTTATCAACGTAAAAGTTTTCAAAACTTCGTACATTTCATTGAATAACTTGCTATGATAGCGCACAAATAAATAATACCACATAACTAGAATAGAAATAAGCACATTATATATATAAGAGTTAATGCCTATAAACCGATGCTTGGAAAAGTCGAGCATTACTAACCGAAAACAAACAGGTCAACAAAACTTGAATTTGTTCATTTAATAAATATACATACATCTGAAATTCAATGTGGCCTCTAATTTTACCTAAAATGACATTCCTCAATATGGTATGGCGTGATATAGTGTACGATGTCATATCTGTGACGACGAACATATTGAAAGGCAAGAGTCTCTTGACCGTTTTGAAACCTCTACCTAATTTTTGCTCTCATGTTTATTTCATTTTACTTTTCTTTGAAAGTAATTGGAAAACTAAGCTTCGGCAGTGGTAGATGTGCTATATTGAGGCTTAAGGTAGAGCATCTTGGAAAAAGTTAATTTCTGAGAAAAATTCCTGTATTGTATTACAATAAGGGCAAAAATGTTGCACATACCCATAAAAGCATTGTGTTGTTTATAGTACACATGCGTTATCTAAAGAAACGAGCAAAAATCGTTCTGTCGCTTTTTTTTCTGGAAACTTTAATGTGAAATATATTCCTCGTAGTGGTTAACCAATTACGAAGTCTGAATAAGACTATTTGAAGAAAGCTGGCTATAAAGAAAAAAAGATCTATGTTTGGATGCTACATGAATTAACAGACATAACTTGATCGTATTTCCATGCGCAAGAAATTCTACAGAAAGTAATGAATATTATGCTATTTATTAAAGCGGTTGATCATTGGTTATACCTCACATACAATTATCCTGTCCAAGTTAAAGAATAAAAGTGCTCCACAATCCGTGGCAAAACCCGGGTTAACGTCAGAGAAGGTGATACTATGTCATTGGTGAATTCTGAAGGGAATCGTGCATTATGAGCCGGTACCGTCTGACAAAATAATTGATTCAAACCTCTGCTGTCAACAATTAAACTAATTACAAGAGCGCTTGAAAAAAATCAACCGGTACTAGTAAAAAAAAAAAAAAAAATGGGCATCGTTTTCCACCATAATAACTACACACTGCATATACCTCTAACCTTTCAATTCAGAGAACTTAAATAGGAAATTCTAATGCTTTCACAGCGTTTTCCGGCAGTATCTGCTTCGGTCTGTGCGACTCTGCCTTAATTTAGTAGTTAGTTGATAAAGGGATACAACAATTGCTTTGACTATTTTGCAGAAGCCACAGAATTTCAATTTCGCAAATTCGCGCAGAAGCCATAGAAAATTTACAGTGATGAAATTATTGTATTACCAAAAAATCAGAAGTGTAATATATTTTTAAAATATAAACATTTTCTTCAATTTCTAATTCTAAATGGCCAATATCTTTTCGACAACCCAATTTATGTGTATATACAGGAAGTGGTATCTTTCTTGTACGTTATTTCTTAGACCCTATTATAACAAAAACGGATAATTCGATAAAATTCTACAGGCTTATACGACTGTTTTCTTTGCTACTTTGCGAATCTCTTCTTCATCACATATATTTACATCAAACGTTTTCGTAACGAAATACACTTTTGGACGATATTGATTAACTGGAAGGTGCGCACTGTTTTTTTCTCTGTCATTTTTGTTCTGCTATGCTAGAGCCTGATTCTTCTACAGACGCATACTCATTTTTGACGTGGTATACCGTCGATTTGGGACAACCTAAAGAGTTTATTGTCTCGTGAACACTTTGTCCAGCGCAAACCCATACGGTAATAGCTGGTCTTTGTTGCAATTTCGAAAACGACCCAGTGACGAATTTGTTGCTCTCTTTTCCAAACAACTGGCTTTCTTTTAGTACCAAAAATAGCGCATTAATGCGTGCTTCCCAGAACAAAGAGCCCGCTAATATTTGACCTAATCTGACTGCTTTAGCGTGTACCTTTATGTAAAAGATGAAGCAAGTCTTTTATACAGTTTACGAATACGCCTTATCGAAGTTTGGGGAATCTTCGTTTGACATCTGTTAAAGTAAAAGAACACACCAAAATTTAAGTAATATAGAGCGGATGCAATACTTGTAGGGGATGCCCAATATAATCTCTAAATTCCTACAATATTACGTTATTTTGAGGGGTTAATGCATCGTTTACAGACGCAGGATCTCACATCTAGGTATTTCCACTAGTAATGTAAGATTTTAGCCAGCATTTCGTAAGTGTACAAGCCATTAAATTCTCACATTTCTTTTTTTGGTACTGAGCCAGTACTTGCTATAATACTACCTACTACTTTGACCTTTACAAAGAACCCACTTTTTCATTCAGCTTAAGACGACTAGATGTTTTGCTGTCCGTCACTGCCTTGCTAACTCCTGTTCTTCCTTGAACCTTATAACCTTATTCACGCACTCGGATACTGCAATCCAGCTCTCTTCATTCTCAAGCATATAATTCACCAGAGTGTCGGTTCTACATGGGAGTTAGTTTTTTTTTTTAGCTCTTTCCCTTTTCTTCTTGACGAATGTGCAGTGCTTCAGGACGTGAGTAACACCGTCTCACCTTGGATCTCATCACCTTAGATGTGATGAATTATACCTGTGTATTTTTCTATTCCATAAAGGTACACTCGAAAATATATGTGGTCAGAGGATTAACGTAGTTGACGAAAGCTCTGCAAATGCTCTTTTTTTCCACCATTTCACTTGTAAGTCTTTTCATGATGAGTGCTCCAAGTGCACGCTTCTCCTTACTCCGCTCAACTTCTTTTCACAAGCTGGTTCTTGCTTCTTAAAGCTCACTGAATGTCCTCTAGACTCCACTGAAGCTTTTCCTCCTACCCTGTTACAAAATGTTACAGGCTTTCCTAACTTCCGCGATATTTTTTGACAACCAGTACTTGGGCCTACACCTTATGATCATTGGATGTGCTGAAGTCTTCATGGTCTTGCAAGTGGTCGCCAGCATTTCCACAACGTCTCTGGGCTGACTGTCACCTCCTATTCAATAAGAGCTTCGCTTGAACTCGCTGCGTCTCTCACTTTAACCGCATCTATCAAGTTCCTGTGATCGCTTAAGCTCTCTAGATCATCAGCGCCTTGCCATCCTTTTAGTTTGTCTGGCCCATACAAACTGTCAGTTCTATGTAAGCCTCCTTTGCCTTTCCGTGAAAGATGAGTTTTTCACCGCCATCAATTAACTGGAGATATGCAACTATTATACATTCGCATACTCGCCACCTCGCTAGCGTGTTGAACGCCTGTTCAGTGCGGTCCGAGCCACCGCTCTCCCTGATCTGGACCCCTCTGTACGTTTTTAAATTGTAATGAAGTCAATGAGCTCCCTTCGGTTCAAGCGCCCACATTAGCCTTAGCGCCGGTATCCCGGGTAAGTGTTAGAAACGTTTTTTACTTCATGCAGGAGATCTGTTTTTGCTCTATAGAACCCTTTTTTCTGGCAGCCTTGACCTTCTGGCAGCCCTAGTTTAAGGTCTGCTTAATGTTTTGTGACGTATTTGCATATAAGCCAGTCCTACAGTTCTGCCTCCCTTTTTTCTTTAACTTGATCAACGCTTCTGCCGTCTCCTATGCATATTACAGAAGTGGGTAATTTCCAAGGAGAGATTCTACGAAAATTCTACCTTCAATATGAGCTACCTTGGCAGGCAAGCGGATGCCTAGTACGGTCCCCTGCAAAAATTATATCTGCTACTTAGGGTCAATTAACTTTCCTATAGAATTCGGGGACCGCATCGGTGACGCTAGTTTCGGCTTCCAAAGACCTTAGTGACAACAACAAATATGAAAACATCTTGATTGGCGTTAGATTCAGTGCCGTGTATTGGGACTTGTTCATGGCGACCACATTTCTCCTATTAAAAGGATTGTAAGGGTCTTGAATTTAACATGCCCGACAGCTTTGTTTTAAAGAGCCCTAGCCGCCTTTCATCCCTATTACATCCTTCAGCGGTCAGAACCAGCTTCACTGTCTTCTGTAAGGCTTTACCTGCGTGTTATGTCTGTTCTCATATATTCCTCACCTGGCCATTCCTTAACCCGAGATGCAATCGCCTCATCGCATGTAGATTTCACTTTCATAATAAATCTTAAATCTGTTTCTCTAATTTTTCTTTCTTATCGATAACCTTAGGACATCCACGACAGAACGTTGCTATATGTTCTCTCTGACTTCCTGTTTCCCTATCTTGGTCCGCTTTTCTCTTTTTTATCAAAATATCCGCAATTCGGTTAGGCTTTTTTAGTGATTTTTTATGTTCCCCATGTTGTTTGGAACTTTTCCTATCGCGAACAAACATACGGTTTTCTAGTTCTTAGAAAGCTTTGTCGAGCTCTTTCCGTACCTGCCTTATTAGGCGCCTTTTTTTCATTCCGCCGTCGTCAATAGAATGTCGTAGTGCCTCTCTATTCAAATCAATATTGGCTTTATCTGATAAAATATGCGTGTATGCTGGCTTGGCTGTACTGCAAGCCAGGAAGACATTTTCCGTCGCGTTGACTCTCAGTCTCCCCTTTCCGAGTCTATCAGAGTTACATACCCACTGTTTAGGTATCCTTAGGACAAACAGCACTTTCAATACAGAGCGATTCCGTAAAGTTCCTTCACCTCTTTTACTTCAGGGAATTTCTTCTTCTGAATACTTGGTGACATTCCTTGCACACACTTGCCACGGTGAAGCCTGCTGAAAATTTAGTCTGATCCTCACAGAGTTATTTCTAGGCCTGTTTGCGCACCCGATCAGGTAATCAGCGTCATTTTACGTCTCAATTGCAATAACTTCAACTATTATTTTTTTGTGTATTGCGTAGATCATGCGCCTCTATATTGACGTGATGCCGAAATGTTAAATTCACTTCCTAACTTGCACGACGTCTTCTATTTTTCAGTGTTTTTTAATAACTTACTTCCGCACAACGTTGGTCAAAACCATAATATTGGTCAGTAATAATCTGTGTATGAAGTTTACAGTAGCACGAAGCAGTTAGACAAGACTATCAACATGCCTACCTTGTACGACGTACACGAGAACTTCACACGTCAGCATTTGAGTAAAAACTGTCATGATGCAGTGCAGCAGATGTTAAGTGTAGAAATAAATTTTGGAGAGAGAAAACTTTTCCACTTCTCTTATATCGTTTTTCTGAATTTAAGACAGTCTTCACTTAATGTTTACAGTCTCCCCTCGAAAAGCTCTGAACACTTTCAGAATGCTGACAAAGACATACCTTCTGACTAAGGCGTTTACCACACAATGGAAAAAATACCTGTAGATGTTAGAGAGTCAGCTGGTAGAGGAAAAAAAGATAGCCATACAAATGTGTTCACAACAAATTATGTAGTAGTACTACCTGTGGCTGTCTACTGGTAGATGTCGGTGATGAAAAATTTTCGACGGAAAGCTGCCTGTTTAACTATGAGTGCATTGTGTTTGAAATCCTGTAGGCCTCCGAGAATCAGCGAAATAAGACGACTTCTGCTACAGGTATTATATTGTTTTGCGGTTGGAGGATAAGTTTATGCTTATTTTGTTTCTTTCATAAGCATGACTTGAAAAATCACAATTCTATGATGAGAGAATGCGCAGGTTGTTTGCAAAATTGGAGAGGATCATAAATCGCAAAAGCAATGATCTTAGTCCATAGTATTACACCCACCTTAGTAGGGATGAACTCATGACGCAAATGGTTCTATTTAAAGCTAGATATAATAAATATTAATAAATAAAATAATACATAGAAAATAAAAAATAAATAAAATCAGATAAACAAATTATCTGGTTTTAATATTATTTATTATAAGAATTATATTATTATATAAACCTATTGTTAATTTATATCATTTTGTACGACTCAATTTTCTTATATATTTTTCCAAATTACAAAAGTATCTTGAGTTCATCGTATCGAAATGTAAAATTATAAGACAGACAGGAGCAAATCTGAAACTGAATAGAATACAGAGAAAAGAACTATGAAATCGACTGACACAGATTTCCAAAAAAAAAAAAAGAAAAAGGAACATTGATTGAGTAGCACACAAAGGATTGTAGCAATAAAGCGTGCAGAATTAATGCGAGAAGCTTTGATTGATCTAAGATGCTAAAACGTATTTAAAAGATCCGCCGCATTTTAAAAGGGGTATGACTTCTCGCAACGTGTTTTTATTTTCGAGATTCTAGTACTGTGGAATATGAGATCTTTCACTCTAACATTGTCACTTGGGATTTTAGTGAGTTACTATGAGCTATAGAAACTAGAATGATTTGTGAGTATGAATTTATTTCGAAACTACAGGGGTAGAGATCTTCCCATATACCTTGCTGAATTATCTTCTATATTATTGTACAAAAGCATCGTGGACCATTAGTTCAAAAAACCCTGGAAGAAAATTTTAACTCTAAATTTTGTCTCCTGGAAAACCTTCTACGAAGGCAAAGACGAACCACTTTAGCGTGCAATGGAAGTCACTCTATCTTAGTGTTAGGATTCAGGTCTGGTGTATACAGAGACACCATATTTATTTATTGCGGTTAAATTGTGAATGTACAATACAACAAGTAGATGTTGCATGATTGGAACTGGATCAAAATAAAAAAATTTAGAGACTCTTGCTTCGCTTTACTTCCACGCTCCACTAAATCGTCAATTGTGAAAAAAATGGATCTCCTACGATAATCACAGGCGATCATATTAAAAAAAAGAGTGCAACCGAATCGGCAAAACGTCGCACTAGAATAAATGAAAAGCCACAAAAGCTTAAGGTGTCCGTTTGGTGTTCTAGTGCAAATACCTTCCATTGCAGCTTTATAATTCCTGCCTTGTCGATCAGGACTGAAGTGTTTTTTCCTTAAGCACCTAAGATTAGTGGATAGAGTCAACCACTGAAGGCTCTCTGATACCATATTTGTTAGACCTTATTTCTACAGACTACAATTTGGAAAAGTTGTACTTGACTACCCTGAATTTCATGCTTTTTATATTTAGTGCGTATTGTCTTTAATGTATTTTTTCGCACTTTCGCTCCTGTACATTATTTGTTGGCCAATTCTTATTTTCAGCTCTTTCCGAATGAGTTGTATCAATTCAGATCTACTTAAAAAATAGCGCATGCAGTCCGGCATAGAGCGTAATTTTGTAGCTCGTACAAAACGATCTGCAGAGATAGCTTGTAGAGCAAAAGCTCTCAATGGTAATCAAGTGTATATAGCATTCGGGCATTAACAAAGGACAAATCGCAAAGATTTCTTCATAAATTTAATATAAGTTACAGTGTTTGTACTAACCATGCTTCATTTGGTATGTTTACCGCAATGTCCATCTGAATGAGCAGAACAACCTTGGATGCTAGTAAGCCAGAGTACATTAGCCATGAAATATATGACAGAGGGAAGTTTCCCATCCAACGCTGACATGCGCTCCCGTTCGTTCCAGCAGCCAGTATAGAATTCTGGAAGTTCAAAGAAGAAAGACAACATGTAAAAAAATCGATTTCAATTGGGATACGTGTATATTCGGATATACTTTGTTAGGTTGTTTGTCGTAACAGGGATCCGCTTCAATATGCACAGTGTTCCAAGACGCACAACATTACAAACTAACATAACTTTTTTGCACATAAAAAATACCAGTTGGCAATAATTGACTGAAGTTACTCTCGTCTATAAGATACTGTACGTAAAACAACAATTATAAATTAATTTTTCCATCTGTATGTATTTGACCCCAGCGTGTATAACTCATACGATGTGAGAAATATACCAAGCAATTAATGTAAAAAAAAAGGATGTAAAAGTTGAAGATAATTTAAGCAAACAAATGTAAATACTTGGGTGATTTCAATCTTTCGCAAACAGAACGGATTCCTGAATGAAATGATGAAAATGAAGCCAAGGAATCTCTGTTCTACTCTTATGTGATGCAAACGAACCTTCTGATATCGTGTCAATAGCAAACTGCTTAAACACTAATGAGATATTTTTAAAATACTTAAAATCACCCTTCAAGTCCTTCGAGAAGATGATATATCATCTTCCAAAATGCCTAGATCACGCAAACCGTTAAAAAACAATGTTACTCAGCTCAATAGGACGCTACTTACAAAAGCTGCCAGCAGTTATCAGTAACGAAGCTACAAAGCATTTTGGATAAAGCCGTTAGAACGCGAAAAATGTTCTACTTCTATTGCAAAAAAATGTTCTATCACAAAACTACTCAACAGCATGCTCCTAACAGTAAATACTCTTGAAACTTGAGAAGAGTAGAAACCCTCATAGAACACGGCGGTTACCACCGACCACCATGCGACAATATAATGCAGGAACCTTGCAGCGGCATGGCTGTTATGAAACTACCAGCTCTGGAGGTTCTGGAGGATGAGGACTCATAACCTGAGTATATGCATGTGCACATGTAAAATCTTTTTCCAATGCGATACACACAATGGAAATTTTGTATGTATGTATAAACTTGTATGTAACATGTATGTAACTTGTAAACCGCAGCCTTTCGCCTCGTTAGAACGCTTCTCGACGCTTCATCTAGATCATCAAATTTCACCAAATTTGCCAGCGATTCTCTATGTAAGCTTAAATTTGCCAGCAGGTTTAGAGACGTGTCAAACTGTTCGGGAGAGCAACGTAAGACGACAGATTCTCCAGGTCGACGCGACTGGCGTCAAGGCGGTGTTGTCATGCTTTTGTTGTTTGACGAGTCGGACGTGGGCCGACTTCCGATACATGGGTACTGAGAGCGAGCGATTAAACTGACCGCAACTCTAGAAGCTCATTAGAAAATATGGCCTCGACCCTATAAAATAACTATGAAGAATAACTATGAAGCTGTCCGCAGGGCCTTGTTTGCCCTAGTGTTTGCCGTGAAGACAATCGCCGGAATCATTGCCGGGTGTCTGGGCAGCCGATACCCATGGCTCAATTTAGTTCTTTGACAGACTGTAAAAGCGAACTATACTCCCAGCGCTCCTTCATACTCTTCGTTCGAAAGCCGCGGGGCCTGTATCAGTGTACGGTCGTCGAACCCGGGTAACCCTGGCCGCAACTAACGAACACCACTGGTTATGCCAATCGTGAAAAAACCAGTCAGAATTCTTGCGGCCCAGAATGGTTATGTGGGGCCCTACATTATAGGAATTCGGTTACCTCTTTGTTTTTTCATGGCAGAACAAACTTGCCATCTATCTTAACCATCGTCACCACTAGTGCCCAGCATGGACTTGCTAGTTGGTGCGTTCTAATCTGTTCAAAGTCAAGGCCGTGGTTGATAATCTCGCTCTGGAGTATCGCATCGTATGAACGTGACGGCGCGTCACCGTTGCGGTCCGCCCCCAGGTCCGGAATTCCTTTCAGCAACTTCGCCGACCGGCTGCCGTCAGAGTCAAGGGCTCTTGCATCTGCAAACCCTTGCAAACGAGGTGAAATTTTCCTCTTGCATTTCGCGATCCTACTGAAGGATCAGCAAATCTGTAGCAACGACGAAGTCTGATCGTTAACTAGCCATCAGTAATTAATCATATATATATATATATATATATATATATATATATATATATAGACGTTTATTCTTTCAAGGCCTTACTCGTCTACTTTATCATAACAAGGCGTAATTTTGGGTCTTGAAAAATAGTTTTCTTCACATCCGATCTTGAATACTGAGGCTTCGGCTGACCGTTTCAGCTGTGAATCTTTCAATTTTACATTAATTATAAAACATAGTCCTTAAAAACGAATAATCTAGCTAATTTGGATTGGATATTTAGAGCTCGTGACTGCAGAGATTCCATTTTAGCGTGTCCCCTTCTGTTACAAAAAGAGCAAACAATGCATTCAGCCTGCCTTACAAAACGAGTGTTGCTACCTTCTACCTAATCTCCGGTCACAACGATGAACGCAGCCCACGAGGTTACCCTTAGAGCACTCACAGGTTAGCGGAACGCACTGACGTGGACATTATTAAATTCTATCCAAAAAGGTTCCATTCTAAAATCATCCAGGAGAAGCTCGTTTGCGTTCTTTCATGGCCTGATTAAGCTCTTGTAGCCATTCTCCAGTTTTGTTTTGTCGAGTATTAACAAAGCGAATTAAGATCGATTACTAACCGCGGTGTTTACCACACAGAAGACACTCCGTTCCTTGGCTATAATGCATATGGATTATTAGGCACCATGCGGCCCTGTAGAAATAAAATATAAGGTTACCTCAACAAACGGTAAAGTTTCTGTTGTTATGGCAACGTTCGTATAGAAGGTGTTTTCGAACTTTCATATCTCAGTAATCATATGCACTCTTTGCGAAACCATGGCAAGTGATTACTATTGTTAACATTGCTTTAAGCGTGTGGAGTGCCCTGAGGTTTAGATATAAGGGTAGCCACTGAATGTCAGCTCTTGCGAACACGACAAGCACCCAAATATAGGAAATATCTGCTACTATCTGACCTTTGCAAAGCATCAGCCTCTTCTCAAACGATGAGGTTTAACAGATAGCAATAGGTCAGAAAATTCCTCCAGCGTTGAAGTTAAACAAGACCACATCGTACGCATCCCAAAAAAAAACCAGATGTAAAAGACCTTCAAAATCGAATTATATTTGCCTACTGATAACTAAAATTTCCCTTAATATTTCATTTTACAAGCAATAATAGTACTCCCGGCTAGAGAAGACACCCATGCTTGGTATTATTTTTTTAGACCAAAGCGCAAATTGCTGTCATTTGTTTAATTTTTTTACTATAAGACCTATTGGTGGACGGGATACTTAGAAATAGGCAACAATGAATACATGTCGTATGTTCTCAGTTAATAACATAGACGTTTCTTTCATGTTGACGAAAGTTTATCATATATGGGATAACCTATTTGATGTCTAATTACTAATGTGACTGATTACTGAGTATGTGTCTCTTCGAATTACTCAATAGGCACGTGCTTGCTACATAAGATCTCAGTTATTAATCAGTTTCTTTGGTCCATTTGTATAACTCAATTTTAAGCACAAACTATCTAAAATGGCTATCTTATAGATACGAGGAAAGCGGTACACTGTGCTCGAAAAGCTGCACTATCTGCCACAGCCTGTACTAATTTTTCATATATTTGTACACGAATTTCATAATGTTTCCACACCAAAAAGCTTGTGTTTATCTGTTTATTGGAAGTTGATTGTCAGGACACCAATAGAATTTTAGAAGCTACCTGTCCATTAATTAACTTAAAAAATTAGTCCCTTTATACAGAAATCAACTTCATAACCATATGCTTAAGATATAGTAAAATACTAAGGATAATGAGAACTGAAATCTATGTCCTGAAAAATCTGACTGTATGTTTAGAAAACGGGAAGAGGCTCACCGTGTAAAATGATTCTGTTCTGATAAATACTGCTATAATAGAAATAGTAACGGCTTAAGCTCAGCAGAAAATACCACCATGACTTCTTTGAAAAGAAAACTGAGTTACGTCAATATTGTTTTATTTTCTTATTTTCGGTTTAAAGATATAAGCCTTTTTGCGTGAAATGCATACACATGATGATATAGTTCAACCTTAGGTGCATCTTGTTTTTTCTGTTCCCTCACTTTAATTCTCTTCTCTCGATGACATCCGTTTTTTAAAACTTTGCAGTAGGCTAAAATTAACTAACCAGACAGCTTCGATGGTGTTGTTCGTGCGGCAAAGGGACATACTTTCTTAAATTATTAGACCCGGAACCTTATGGTTATGCTTTCCAACGCTTTTCACTAAAGCAAAAGTTCCATGGTTGTCTATTTCCGAGTCTACGTCATTTCATGGGAAAACATTATTTTAAATATCCTTCCTTAAAGATTTAAACTTATTAAAGCCGTATCACAACAGTTTGAACAGATCCAGGACTACTTTTAAAGTTAAATTAATTCATTAATTTAAAAAAATAAACAAATTAAAAAATGTTCTTGAGGCTGGCCGTGAAGAGCCCCTTCGAGGTTGCAGTAAGCTCGTATGTAACTACTGGCAGGGTTATTTTAACGTAACATAAAGAGAACAGAGGACCTAAGCAGAACTATTGTTACTACATGTAAGTCGTCTTTATGTACAGTTCTTTTGTCTTTTCCAGTGACGAAAAACGT
This sequence comes from Varroa destructor, assembly GCF_002443255.2. Lineage (NCBI taxonomy): Eukaryota > Metazoa > Arthropoda > Arachnida > Mesostigmata > Varroidae > Varroa > Varroa destructor. The sequence goes on from NW_019211454.1 coordinate 76,078,007, forward strand.
TTTCTTTAAATAACATGAAGACTATGGCGACACGTTTTTATACGTTTTTTAACCTTCTTTTTTTTATTTCTTTCTTATGTTTTTTTTTTCTCTTTTCTACACCTTGTTTCTCGTTCTTTATTTTTGCATTAAAATATTTTGGCGAATCGTGTCTTGCGGTTGCCTACCAAAAATTAGTCTCAATAAAGACTTAATTGTTGATAAGACCTTTATGGCATATTGTGTGTTACATGTTATCTGTTTTACTTCATTGAAGTATGTGTAATTTTCGGCTATTTTTCTTTCATTGCCGCGGCCATTTTCATATCGGAACGGCATATTGGTATTTTGAAAAACCCTTCTCGCAATAAAGTCCAAACAGTTTTCATCTTTATAATTATGAGTACTGCTTGTTCGATTTTTTGATTGCTTAAACATTTGTATGAATTTGTTGATTTGCCGAATTTATAGAAAGTTTTTAACTTTACAATGCCATAAGATATCGTATATCATCAAAATTAGAAGTGGCGCCTCGTATGGCCCATGCTTTGCACTCGGATAGATTAACCCAAGTTCGTTTTTGAATTTATTGGATCTTGCTTATGAGTTGCCTGTTTTGTAGTTTTTTTTCTGTTTTGCTTGTCCCTTGCAGGAACGGCCTTTTCTTTTCAGGAGTTTTAAAAATTCCAAGTGTTGAGCATTTAAATGTCGAAGTTAGTGCATCATAACTTCAACTCTAATCAACTTCTTTATTCAATTTAATCAGTTTCTACTGAATCAATTTAACGTGACCTAAAGTAGGCTATATTGAGGAATGATTGCGACAATTACGAAAAACGGTTAATAAAAATACTACAAAGAAAAAGTCGCATCTTTTTTTTATCTGTATATATTATAGCATCATGGGCCTAAAACGCCTCTTACAATTTTAAAGCTGGTGAATAGGGCTTACCGCATCGTACTGAAATTTCTTATAATGACACCGACACGTTTAAAGCTGTTTTTACATGGTAGAAATCTTAGAATGAAACCATCGCTGTGCTTTATAATATATATTGAAGCAACAAAATGTACGTAGCGGAACTGCCAATTACTTTTAAAGGATGGATTAGCTAATAGTAATAGCAACAACGACGTAACCAACCTGCGGGGACATTTCGTTGAAGTGTGTAACGGTGATACCGGACGTAAAATTCGAAACAGAGAGGGTAATTAAGTTAGTGCAAAAGTTCTTCTTGTAACAGAGAGTAAGTCTAAGTAACAGAGCAGTAAATACGAGAACAGGGTCATGCAATCAAATCAACAGGATCACTGACAGAAAATGATAAATTTATTCTAATAAAGCAATCAACTAGCTAAATTAAGGTGATAGCATAATGGTATCAGGCAACCAAGAGAGTGATCTTAGAAGAACATGATAACTGTAGCAGCATAGTATACCTTATAGTGCTGCCGTAGGGTAGATTAGTTTGGGAGAACTACAAGTTGAAATTCTTTAATCTTAGAAAAGTGTGGTCACATAACTATAGCAAAATAACAAGACTGATAAAATATTTGGATGGGGTAACAACAGGTCAACTGTTGACGTCGTCCTGCGGTCGAAAAATGCTGCTACATATAATTTTTTAGCTTATTCAAGCCAGACAAGGAGTTTCGCTTAACCGTGATGAAAGAAAAAAACCAAAATTTTCTAACCTGTTGCTGCAGACATGGCTGTTGTGAGAGTACCCGTGTTAGAGTTACGTTTTCAGAGGTTGTACCTTGAATGCTGCCAATGACGAGAAGTCGGTGATTTTGTTGGCGCCTTGCGACAAATACCGCACTGAAAGGACGAGAACATACGATTGCAATTTGTGCTAACAAATGCAGAGTTCGCTATAAACGTGACGGAATTGTAACGAAGCCGTTAGCCGGCCGCTAAGCAATCCGTCGATATCGAATGCCACAAAATGACTGATGGACTCGGTTCGATAAAAAACAGAGGAAAAAATTACCATAGCTACCGCCAAGCAACTGCGCTTTTTTCGATTACCTCCTTTCTATTCGCCCACATATTTAGTACGAGTACAACTTCAAGAGTGTACGTTTGTTGTATCATTAGTGGTCGAGCAGACGACCTAGACCTGATCGATTATTTTAACGGTCAATTTAGAGATAATTCCATTCTGCGGTTGTTTGGCGTTTTGTTTTGATTTGGTTAAATGCTTTCAAGATTTTCTTAAAGTGTATTTTGTCGATCATTTTACATGCTTACAGAATTAATTACATTTCTGAGTCTTAAAATTTGATTCAGGTACATCATCTTTTACCAGCTGGCTAACTAGGTAACTTCTATAGTAATAGCTACCAATGATTGCGCTCATTGCAAGATCTCATTTTTGTTAGGCTTGATAAATAATGATGATGACAACTATTTTTCCACTCGAAATGTATCGCTACCGTATAGATTTGATTTTCAGTTTACATATAGAAAAAAAAAAGTCCTAATAACAATTCTTTCCAAATATCAACCCCCTTTCTTCTGAATTTATGCGACAACAGAACAGAAGAAGTTCGTCTTAAATTAAAATAACAAACAAGTTAACTATCAAGTATACATAGAATAAAACTTTCATCCCTTTGTATTTGCTTTATATGTTTACCTTCTATTTACTATTATTAAACAATACGCAATAAGTTATTTAAAATTTCAAGGAACTTTGCCCATCATGCGTTACCTAACATTTCAGAATTTCTACGTGCAAAACGATGCCTCTCCGTTCGCTTTTATCAGCTATTTCCCCAGTAATATACCGCTAACTTCGTGATTAGACTGCCTACTGAAAATTGAAAAAAAACTTTCATATCACTAATATTAACACCATAAAAGTAGTTCTTTGAGACGGTGCGTGTTGTCGACTGCCGTTGATGTGTTGATCCCGTTTCACAAAAGGACTATTGAAAATTAAGCAAAACGTGAGATTTTTTAAACGTTTCGGTAGGCTGGTCCGGTTTTTAACATTCAGCACATATGCTCGGACCATAGTATAACTCCAAGTATTAGTATACTAATAGAAAATCTTAAATCCTTAAGATATATCGGCTAAACTAAAATAATGCCCTCTCAAATCGACGTTTGCGCAAAATGTATAGGTTTTTTTCACGCCAGCCCTGACCGCTGCCCCACAGACACCTTCAAAATAACATGCCCCTAAAACTTTCATTATGTATTGGCTCGCAAAATCTGGACCTCATAGGAAAAATCAAACTAGAGATGCTCATACCGGACAAGTCAAACACGATTTTTAGAACAAAGTACACTTCTCGATCAAGACCATAATGTTTTTACATGCACGTTTTGTATTTAATGGGAAAGCCCTGGGTGACAATTTATATGTTCTTCATAGACGTTAGCACCAACAGGAGGAACCTATTTTCCCTTGTTAATACGTTGTTCAGCGTACACTGCATAAAAATAGTGCACAGCGATTATGAACAGTGAGTGTTCATTCGAGCTAATTGCAAATTTTTTTTGTTGGCCTACATTGAGATACATTGGATTAAAGCAGAACATGGGCCAAGACTATTAAACTAAACAGCTAAAACTAACTAAGATAGACTGTATATTATTACTGAAAATCAGCGCAGAAAAAAAATGAAATTAAAATGCAGACTCACAGTTTTTGAAACACAAATCTTACAGTTCGAATCGAAAAGGATCAAACGTAGGCTTGCAGTTTAAGCAGATGTAGCACATAACTATTTCTTATTCTATAATGAGAATACCGATTATTTACGGTATAATGGATCTTTATAAATCGTCAACGAGCTATAGGTTCCCTTATTTTGTCATGTACAGTTGATATGTTAATGTGTCGCTAGTGCGGTTGAATTTCTTACGGCTCAAACATAATGTACGCCGGCATACACATTAATCTTAGCCTTTAGCACAGAACCTAAATAGTTACAGGAACAAATATATTGTAACAACGTTCTTGTATTTAAGTAAAGGATAACACTCAGAGACAGCAAGTGTTTTTAGCTAAGAATAGCTTGTATCCCAGACACTGGAACAAGCCCATGCAATAGTTGATTTCATGCTACGAAACCTATTTATACTAACTAGGTTATAATCGTCACTGTTGTAAAAATATTGTTAGACAAACGACGAAGAGCGAAATCAGATCTAAAGCTAAGGCAAATCGGTACACGAACACGTTCCTATATTATATTATATATTAGATAGATATTAGAGGAAGATTCATCTATTTATAATAGTAGGAGTATCTTCAGCTTAATTTATTTACTTTAAAGTTAAACATAAAACAGTTCCTTATTTCTATACCGGCAAAGTGTTTGTAAAATCAGGAAGTTTTTCTGTGTCATAGCTGCCAGCTCACGTAACGTAAGCTTCAACGCTTGTCGACAAGACAGTGAATAGCGACCTACCTCATGGTAATCAGAAGAACAGCGAAGTCCGCAAGAAACCAAAAGTACCAGCCGTTGCCACTGCCTTCCATGCGGCTAATGAGAAAAAAGTTCAACGTCGACCCCTAAAACAAGAACGAATAAAAGAGAAGCATTTTTTATTTTAATGATTATTTAATAAAGATCAACTGGGTCTCACTCAAAAACTCAGCAATAATATTGATTCTAGCAACCTGTTTTTGATTTTCTCCAGCCGCAAATTGAAAGTCAAAATTGACAAAGTCTATTTGCACTAATATGCAGGGTAGGAGGCTAATATTATTGCTATGAATTTCCAGTGTTAGAGATAGGAAATCCTGAAAAGAACGGCTAACGTGATAGGCGAACAGAAGAAAGCGCCTCCATGAAAGGTGAGAGACTCGAAGGCTCAGACTTTTGCCTTCAAATTTAATATGATTCTGAATTCTAATTCTGAGGTTTCCACAAATCCGTTGGTTTAGACGATTCAATTCGATATTTAGTACCAAAGTCCAGTGGTCTAACTGTTACCACCAAAATATCATAAAGGTACCTTAAAAGGGGCCAAAATGATCCACTCTTTCTCGTGCACACAACAGCTCTTTATCGCTTGTAGCTCAACCTCACTAATCTGACACTCAAGCTTCCAGAACAGCTACATCTGGAACTTTTCACATCTTTTGTTCAACGCATTTTTTGTACTTTCAGAAGGTTGACCTACTTCCTGATCTGTCTCATTGCGGTAATTTTTCTTGTGCACGAGGCGTATATCACGACAAGTTCAACCATCGTTGCCAAGAGCTTTCTTCTTGCGGGTTCCTGTGCTCTCGGCAAGAATTTGTCGTGCTGTTCGCCACTCTTGTTGCATGCTTAGCCACCTTATCAATGCAAAGATCCTTCTTGAAGGTTTGACCAATTGTAACGCCTAGGTACTTAGTTGAGCCCTCGATTGCTACTACTGCATGTAATGGCGAGTTATTTTGTCCACGCCTAATGGCGCATTTACTAAAGAAGGAGGCAGCTTTTGAGAATGTAGAAAAATACTTTCAAGAATTAGCCATTTAATTTATGATCACCTGCCATTTCAGAGAATCCAAAGCTTAAGTAGATCTAGTAGGACAATCACATAATTCTTATAACCGTTGGTCTCTGTTCTCCTGCCTTTCGGGTTCTTATAGATAAAACCGTGCTAATTACCGTTTTGGTGGATCAGCCTCTACTACGTCCGTATTGAGCAACCGAAAGCGCGCCTCCCTCCCACTTTCTCCACTAGTCTTTTAAATACGATGGAAGAGCCTTGACAGCGTTCCCAACCGTGTCTAGGGAAAAGATTGGGAAAGTTGTGGGGTCTGTGAGGGGTTTTGCAGGTGTTCTAGTGACACCTAAGATGATTCGTTGCCACTCCGGAGCTACTTTCCTCTGGGCATATTATCTTCACCACATATGTAAAGTCATCGGAGTTTTCTGCTAAAAGATTCTTTATCCCGGTCTTTCTGCATTTCTACCTCTTCTTGACACTTAACCTTTAGGAAGGTCTGAATCATTATTTCGATATTTCTTGAGAAATGAGAGGAGTCTTTTTCGCTTCCAGGTTGTCTATTAGACGAATGTGGGTCTGGTTTGCTTGTTCTACCAGATATTTTGGCACTGTTGGCCGTAGCTTTCCTAGATAGTCAATGATCCCTACGGTGTTCCTCAAAACAGAGCAATAATAAAATAAAATAATCATCATCATGCCAAATAAGAAATACAGAGTTTCGATACGGGACCCATGCTCCTTAACACGTCTACAAATCGCTTCCATGAAATCTGTGCTGGCATCAAAATTGCGCTGCTCGCTGACTCTATAAATATTAGCATTAAGCTAAGTGTAAACTGGTTCTGGCTCAATATAAATAAAACGAAAACACTATAAATTCAACTTAAGTAAAGCAATTAGATTATTTTAGGTTTCAAATGCGTACTTCCTTAGGTAATGAACAATAATATAAGTGAAGTCATTCCGGCATACAAGAATAATGAGCAATTATTTGTTAAGTATTATTTATACAGAAGTAATTATATGCGGTCGTACTACTCAGTTGGACCATCTACCTTCCTAATGATCAATGACCATGATTGTCTAAGTTCATACTTAGGAACGACATAAAGGCCAATCACAAATGGGACATATATATTGAAACTACATTAAGGAAAAAGCATATTGGCTACGCCGTATTATATAAACTAACAAGCACATCGTTAGGATATTCATGTAAAGGAATTATTCCTCATTCGTACGATCCCACCTTTTCATAATGCCTGGTTTTATTCAGACAGCCCCTCGTCAATCTCGAAAAAAAGCTTCCAGATATGTCATGAAAATGCTAAAATCACTGACGGAACATGGTAATAAAAAAATCGATTTTTATACCCTTTACATTTTTAGGGCGGTCATTTGTACAAACATCTATACAGCTCATTTCAATACAGCTGAGAAGTCTAGCCATTATTTTACGACTAGTTGTCAACTGAAATTTAGTAGGCTGTAAGCATTAAGCGGGTTTACCGCAAACTCCTCATGCAACCAAACACATCTCAAACAGAATAAAAACTCATCCTTAAACAGCACCCGCTCCAAAGTACCTCGAACAATTACTCACCAATGTACAGCTTCACGCAATATAAAAATAACTTGAAATAAGTAAAATTGAAAAAGCACATGCAATGTGCTTAAACAGACAATACTACTTTTAGTACACGTTTGACTTGACACGATCCTTTGTCTTTACAGCCATTTATCGGCTACTTGTATTCTTCAACATAGCTTAATAAAATTTGGTTATATTTATATGTGTTATCGTAGATACATGTACTTTGAGCCTAAAGAGATGTTGTACGATGTGTCAATATCTGCTGACAATAAACCTGCCGGCCGCTGTCAGCTCTGCTTAAAAAATCATGTCCTTTTACTGAACTATTACTGTTATTATAATTATGACTAATACATTTGAATCATTTCCTAGTTTCTTTTATCGGTATATGCGATATTTCAATTAGTGGATATTGTGATTTATAAGATAAAAAATATAAATTCAATGATAAATGTAATTTATCAGTTTTCTCTAATGCATAATGATCGCGATTATCTATATTTGCACAGAGTTTATTTGAGTCTGGAGTCAAACATATCAGTGAAAAATCGTATTACATTGAGATATAATTCAAATTCGGTCTCTCTAAACGAGCTTTAACTAGCCCTCTTTGACTACGGCGATGTTTAATATAACCTGTTTTTTAATAACCCACTATTACTAGTTCCCCCTTTATCTACATTCACTCCACATTCTATTATATAGAGCGATTTTCTTGTCACACTTCGTGGCTGGGGGTCTCCGCCCCCTGTTCACCAAACAGAATCGTTATTATATATGCTCCGTAATTGTTCACCTTGTTCCCATTGGTCAACCGATTTATTTATTCTTTCGTGCAGTTTTCAGCTTTAATTTTAACGAACTCGTCTAACCAGCTTTTATTTGCTATTAAGTTTCGCTTGCTTATAGACGGTTTTGGTAAAGACCTGATGGCGGTAGGTCCGGAGAATATGAGATGCAGCGAAATCTCTCATTTGAAATCCAGGGGAGCAGCTTTGAGGACGTTTGTGGCGTGTGGTTATTCGTTGTTACGAAGCAAGATGAGGTAACCTTCTTTGCCAGATTTTTTTCTCTAATAGCTTGGTTGATTCGGTGCAACTAGGCCAACAGAACGTTTATTGGCCAGATATGCCCATATACGATCTGGTTCGATCCCAGTGAATCAGGCTCCTGAAACCCCATCAACCGCAATTTCTTTTTGGATAAAAATCTGATCATGCTTTGGGCCTTGGCTTATTTCCTGAAGCCATCGATTCTATTTCTCGTTGGCCTTGGTACACACACCTTTTTCCGTCACCGGTGATAACTCTGTGCAAGAGTCGGTCATTGTGGCCACGTGACATTCAGTACTGGGGGAAATTTTGAAGTGCACCGTTAAGCCGTAACTTGTCGTCAGATTCCGGAAATTTAAGAGATACCCGAGCTCCGCGTTTTTGGATAAACCCAAAAAACTTAACTTGCTCTTTCGTATAGCCGTTGTCAAACGTAGGCGGTCGGTCAGATCTTGGTTCTGGATACCACTTTCAAAGTTTAAAAGTCACTTTTGAGCACTCCTTTTTGAATCTTATTGCTGTGCACAATGAAGGTGATCAAGATCTTCGACAGTGCTTTGGCCGCTATAAAATGCGTAATACATAGACGTTTTTTATACCTGAAACATTCATTTCTGAGAAGTTTTTTTTAGAATGAAATTGCACCCAGAACAAGATTGTTACATCACGTTGACAAAGCAATAAGCATGCTTCCAAACTATTTATAAAAACACTTAAAGGAAACTAAAAAAAGGGAGGTTTTAGAGAGCAAAACTTTTCCAACCGAATATTTAGACGAGCAGATAGATCTGACGACCCACATCGGCTAGTTTTTTTTTTTTCGTATATGCCATGTATTATAATTGTTTAAGCAATGTTGTTCTTATTAAATGACGAGATATTTTTTTGCTTAAAAGGCTCATATACACCATTCAAAACTACTACTGTAAACCCTTGTACCCACTGTAGGCTTGGCTATCAGATCAAGCCGACAACAAATGTGGTAAGATCACAAGCACCTGATCTAACTCTGACATCGTCCTTTTGCAGCAATATGACGCAACCAATCCCTTCAAGTTGACACAGTCGTTTGCTCTCTATGAGGCTACCAAGACGACAATGGCCCATCTGTTCGTCGTGCCGCACATGAGTTAAACGAGCCATTTCGTTACTATTTCGTCGGAACCTTAATTCTGGCGGTATGCCATCCAACCTGTCACACATCAGCAAGCCCTGGGTTGCATCATTCTCCTTTCCCTAATAGCAGATGACAATGCCAGAAGAAATCTGTGTAGATATTATTAAAATTCGCCATGTCCTGCGAGAATTTGAGTTATCAAGGAACCTGCTTCATCCCTTGGACAGTTTCTTGATAATATTTAACGTGGCTTCGAAATGTATTTTTTAGTTCCGGCTTACTTTATTTTCCATTTTGCAGCAGTTGCTCCCTTTACTTCGTTCGGTCCTGCTTCTTAGAGTCATCATCTGTTCTTGACGTAGCATTGACGTCCCACGAAGAAATGCCGGCTGGGACTAGAGCCGCTGACGTGCTAGGCTTTCTATTGGCCTAAATGGCACGCCCCACCATTGTTCGCTGCGCTTTCCTCATCTTGTCCCCACTAGTATTCTCGTTAACAGGTTCAAATCATACCGGTGAACCATCATGCCACGGACATGATCAATCACCTACGTTCCGCTTTTCGGCAGCCACGTATGTTGAGGAAAGTCCGCTCTGTTAGTTTTATCCATGGCCAGCTTCACATATTGCGTTCCTTTTAATTCAGTGTGCGCCACGATATTCGTCATTTTTAAAAAATCTGATAAACGCTACCACATTGGGTTTTTGGCCTTTTTCATGGTGAAATATTTAGTTATAGGGAAGTATATTTTTTCTCAACTCATTAAGATCTATCCGTTAATGTAAGGAATTGGCGTCGATAAAATAGTGCTTTATATGAAAAAATGTTTTCCACTGTTTAGTATTTCCATCAGAAATTTTTTTAAAAAATATTTTCGAAAAACATTGTTCAACAAAAATGTTTCTCATGTCACTACCACCTTCCAATAAGCACGCGAATTAAGTTCGTTTAAAAAAGAAGAACTCAAAACGTATTTTCGTCTGTCTGTCAATTTAGCGAGACGAACGCTTCGGAGTTTTTGACCATTTTCACGTTAGAATATCCATTTGAAGTAAAAGGATATGTATCGCATCTTGATCAGCCCTCCGAGAGCATTCGGCTGACTAAGAACGACGCTCTTACATAGTACTCCATGTTAAGTCTTCACCCTTCAAAATCTTCGATAGGCAAAAAAAAAGAGCAATTTGTGGAAATATATATTACGTTTTGTAGCATGGGAAAGCTAACTTATCGTGAGAGGTCTATCATGCAATTTGCTTAATCTTACATGCAGTTCTTCCCAGAACGGAACTGGAAAGGTCCACCGGAGATCAGCCTACTTCAGCCACTTTAAGGGATGATTTTGGGTCGGGCAGACAAACAAATAAATATACACAAAAATCTGCTAGTAAATAGATAAATGGTGTATCGGCTAAAAAAATAATTGGCTCTAAACTTCAAACAATGATTTGTAAACTCCACTTTCTAAAATTCACCAAAGAGGGGTGCCTTGAAATTCTCCAAAGCTAGGACATGACATTGTGCCTCGTTATGTTGTTTTCTTTTTACCCTGTTATGGATCACAAAAGTTTTGAGTGTGTCTAAAGATCGTTAGTTATCAGTGTCTGCTTGATTAGCTAATTCCTTGGATCCACTAAGGTAAGCTATTTTCGCACAAAATCTAAGTTTGAATTGTTGATGATTGAAAATAAAATATAACAGTTGCTGATAATGATCCATATAATTGTACACGATGACCATAACATGTTAGCTTGGTCGTCGGTTGCCTGCGCTTTTACATTCCCTCTATTTATTTATTTCTATCACACAAACCATTCGAAAGCACACTTTCCGCTGTGAAGTAGTTGTGTGATTAGCAGAATTCCGTTTCACGTTTAGACTCCCAAATTGAATGGTTTTGGTAAAAAAGCGCATTTTTGATACCTACTATATTCTGCTTTTTCTAAAATCCAAAAATCTGCCCAAGCAGTTAGGGATATTTATGCAATATACAATGTGAATTGCCCCCCTAAGAGGACCACTCGAATATGATTGTCTAAATTTTGTAATGGAATCCTAAACCTGGAAAAAGCGCTTTTCTTTGGTCAGCTATCGGAAATTAATAAGGACATTCTGAGGGCGCTTTCGCGGACAACAAAATGAATGATTTAGTAAAGAAAATGAACTCCGATCTCGTGACTATTATCAGCCGTGACTACTTCATAAGATTTACAGAAAAAGCCTGGCTGCCCTACAAATCAAGCGAAAACAACAAATAGACATGACTTTTCATCATCTGTCGATTCAATATCGAGAAACTCGCAGTTACAAACACAAATGTATGTTCAGAATTGATGACAAAAAGTAATACCTTTACGCCAATATGAAACAGAGAGATAAATAAATCCCTATAGAAGGTACGCCTAAGCCTAGATGTAAACTTGATGTCTGTCTTATAATGATTGTGAACCGTTTGGTAAGATTAGAAGGATTTTATAAACGGAGAAGTGCTTGAGAAAAAAAACAATACTGCATACGGTTCTGCTGCATCGGGTAAAAAAAGCTATCCAATAGAAAAGACCCGATGGATAGAGAAATGTTACTCAAGAGAATACCAGATTATACATGGCAAAAGTCGTTAAAGCTGCCATTGTGAGAGCTTCAGTGGAAGGTTCCTTAGCGCCTACAGTGTTTTCCGGACCTCATAACGACAAAATAGTGGAAATTCCCAAAAAGTAACCGAGCTGTTCAACACCAGATCTAAAAAGTCTTGTCTAAACAGAATAAATAAGTTAGAGGAGAGATAAGAAAAGATCATGGAAAGAGACAGAAAATAATTTATTATTTATTATTACTACATTATTATTATATTATAACTTGAAAAAACAAACTCGAATGCAAGGCAACGTTTTCTATGAAAAACGGCCAATACTTCCGGACCAACCTAATGATTTGAAGTAAAACTGTACTAGTTAGCGATGAATTCGTATTTCGCGACAAATATGTACCCAGATGGGCTTCACTGGCCCATTCTTTAAGCGGTCAAACTACACCTAGAATTTTAGCAAGTAAAAATTTGTGTCATATTTGACGACTCAATGAAGTTGAGGATACGCATCGAAGAAACGCCCTAATCTCATCGTATATGTTAAGAGGTTGAGAGCACCCCAACAACAGATGTCTCAGTTTCTATAAGGCCCTTATGGTACCAAAATGAGTATGCTCTTTGCATGTCTTAGCTCCTTCCCCTAAAAGAGGCCAAAATATCTCGCGGTGTTCACAATACAGATGCGCAAAGCAAGCCATTCCATAACTCGACGCAGTAGTGTGCAAATACTGAATTTGAAAACAAAGTTTCCCAAGCGACCCGCTTGGCGCGTCATAGGAACGTGACTAACTTGTTCGCTAACAAGTCTCTCACTGTCTTTGACATGGGAACTGCACTGAGCAAAAACGATGCCCGTAATGGATTTGTAAAAAAAAAAAAATGCTTCCACCTGGTCGTACTCTACTCGTAGCTCGTAGCTCACTAGGTCGTTTGTAGCAATCGTAGGGTCTGTCTTTTAAAGTTGGTTGTGTTGTCTAAACCCATTTTAGAGCAATTTTCACTGGAGTTGTTCTTGTGTCCGGCATAGCAAATAAGTTTCTCTTAAGTGCCGCGGAGGCGTTTTAATATAAATGGCTTGTTTCGTTTTTTTCCCCGTGAGCTCTGCATAGACAAACACCTTAGTGTCGGCTAGAAGGACAATGGTCATTAACAACAAATGGTTCGAGTTTTAAGTCTTGTACTACAAACGTTGCTTCAGATGGTTGGCTCCCTGCACGAAGCAGTGCGTCTACGTTGCAATTCAAACCCAAACCACTACGTATCTTATAGTTCAGTAGGCAGAAACGTCACCATGTGGCCCGCCTAAATAGCCTTGTGTAACACTTGCGCCGTCTCTCACACCTCTGCGCAATACAGACTTGGTTATTTTTCCTTATAGTGTTGGCAAATACCAGAGTCAGCTTTGCCAACAATCTCCCGTAAGTCAGAGTTAATCAATTTTTGGCCATTGCTAATAATAAGTAGTGTAACATATGTAATACTAAAAGCACGCGCTATGAACAGTGGAATATATTTAAATGCTAGAGATGTCTACCACAGGATATATGGAAATCTAAAGCCAAGTAAGTCTATCATTTCCATTGGGAAAGGACGAAGCACCTCTTGTCCCAATCTGACTGTGTAGTCATGATAACTAAAGGGCGAAAACATAAAAGTATAACCGAATTAAAAGTGCAAGGAAAGCCTTCTAACTACAGCCATGTTCCCCTCTAAGCAATGCCGTGACTGGTTTTTAGCAGAGACAGTACCGGTAACCACTTGAAAATGCTCCTTCAGTTTCAGAGATCGATTAACTTAAAACGGATTTAATAGCAACAAACGAAGTATATAAATTAAGGCTTTTTTTTTGGATTGTATGCTCACGGTGTACCGTAAAACGTTCAAGAATGTGTTGAAAATTGTTTCCGTAGAAATATCAACTGATACAACTTAAATGCTTAGATACAGCGTGGCTTCAAGCGCAGTAAAGTAGGTGAATGTTCTTCAGCAGTAGCTTAATCATATGTGTATGACTAACTAGAAATTGTTATTCAGAAGATTCATTTTAAAGTCGCCCCTGGATCCTCAGCGGGGCATTTGCGTTTGGTCAAGAGCCTATAATGAACAACTCTACATCGGAACATCATTGAGAAGATAATGCATGTTTTGATAGCACGGAAATCGTTATTTTCCGTTAATGAAAAGTTTCAAAATTTAAAGTGTCAAATTAGTAAATGTCCTTGGCATACTACTAGGCCTTTTGATATATATAATATGTCGTATATAAGGCCTGGTGTACACAACGTCGCCATTAATATCGGTAAGAATACATGGGACTGATGTAAAAGTATGTAAATGTAAATAGTTCACCAGGAAGCAGCCTGTTTTGCTAGGCTATGTTGAGTAGACCGTAAGACATGACCTGAAATCATCCGTTTATAGCATCTGAATAGCAGAGGTGACGTGAATCTTAGGTAATGCAAATGAGGATCTAAATATTGTTGTCTCAATGTCCCTCAAACACATAAAGAACATACAGCAGAGGTTGAGCTCCGCGTAAAATAACGTTTCAGCTGGATTCTTAAACAATTTTGATGAGAAATCCTGATTTAATTTATTTTGTATTTATATTAGCCAATCGTGATCTACGCGACACCTACCTGAAATCCAAGCCTAGACATTACATAAAATGAAATATATTTGCTGCCCATTGGAATCCACATGCAAGCGAACCATATGAGACTATATATGTGCCTTATACGTTGCACTATGTGGTTTTGTATCAAGGTGGCATCTTCATACGGTCTGCTTATATGTGGATTCCAGTTGCTGGAAGTACGTGGAATACGTTGTAAGTGGAAAGAAGAACATGGAATCTTCTTAAAGATGACCTCAGTTTTTCATCTCCAAGCACAAGAAGCTATCCAAATTAAGTTTTTCGAGCCTTGTTGCCGGATTCGAGTAATCCTATTTAGCTGTGTGTTGATTATTCTCTAACTGTGGTAGACAATTATGCTATGAGGGCATATACTTGATGCCTATTTTATCTGTAAAACATATGAAACATTGTCTGAGCAAACTGATAGCAAGTTAAGCGAGAACGCTTTCCCTCTGAGCGTTCGTAGCGCCCTCTGAGCGAAAGTACTAATTCACACTGACCTGCACGACGAGAACGATGAGCAAGGCAATTACGTCGATGCATTTAAGAATACGGTTAAGCGAACAGCGCTCACGGCCCCGTAAGGTTCGGATGGCGTCGCAACAACCCTAGAAATATATTGGAAACGCAAAAATTCGTCAAACACCATTTTTAATTCAGACCTTCAAACTACTAGATCGTTCGCTTTTGTCACCACAACCTGAGCCAGAGTACAAACAATGCTTTAATTATACTAAATGCACCTTATATATATATAACGTTAAGCAATTTGTAGTCTTCTTTAGATTAAAAAATTCAGTTTTATAAATGTGCTTTGGAGTGGCGCTTGGACCCTAGCTTAAATGTGTAATGGATCAATTTGCTATAAAACATTTGTTTTAAAACATTATCTTACGATTTATTATACATGCAAAAGTTTATTTTTTCTAACTTGCTCAGCCGGTATAAAAGGCCAGTTTAGTCAGACAATACTATGATATTATGAAATAGCAAAATAGTGATTGATTATTGCGGTTAGCGTGAAAATATGAAATTCGAGTAGAAGTCGTGATTTTTTCCTGTACAGTCAGATGTCTTATTTCTGCTGATGTACAAATGGGTTAAAACGAAGACGCTTTTTCCATCGCGCTGTTCAGAACAGACAAATTTATTGTCAAGAGATTAACTGGTTTCACGAAGGTGCGCTAAAAGATCATCTGACTCCTTGTTCCAAATAGTAACATCAGATACTTAAGCAGTTCTCGTATCTATTTCAGTTTTGTTTACTGACGATTCTAACATTTTTTATATGATTTATTGTTGACATTGGTATTATTGATTGGTAATTGAAAAAACTGGCTGGAATTGCCTACAGCAGGATCTGAAAATCGTGCCGCTTTTGAAGTTGGTACAAATTTAAAAAAGAAAATTTATATTCAGTAAATTGTCGATAATCCACTTTATTGCAACGAGAAATTGACGACTTGTTTAAAATCATCCCATCGTTAAATGCTTCCAGTTTTCAGAAAAAAGCTCTACTTTTGGCTAGTATCCGACTTATCGAGAGAAGGCAATTACGACGTATGCGTAGAAACTTAAGAAGCACCATTTAATAGCATTATGTCAGTATATCAGCTAGAATTCGGCCTTCTAGAAAGCTCAAAAAAAATATCACGAGTGTATAGGACCAACTTTCTATGATAAACACAAATATTAATACCGTAATCTTAGGTTAGCATCAGTGATACCTAAAATAAAATACCACAAATATAAGTATAATTTACTGACAGGCGGCCATTTTTTAAATGAGCAAACAATTTTTAAAAAAGCCCGCGTTTACGATGCAATACCCGCTTGTTTGTGATGACAGGATATGTGTGCGATCCTCAAAACCATAATTATTCAAATAAATCCAGATTTGAACCGGCCTTTATAACTTACAGAACTGATGCGTCTTGTTTTTCCATACTTGCAAGTATGGAAAATACTTTTGCATCTTAATACCTCTCACCTTAATATATTTATTTATTGTGGTGCGAAACAGTATGATAATAGCAAAAATAAGTGACGTGTATGATATTTGTTAGATTTAAGTGTTGTCAGAACACTAGAATCATTTAAGTATTTCAAACAAATGACTGTTTCGGTCACGGAAGTTCTGTGGCACCCAATTTGCTCGGAACCGGAGAACTTTTGCAACAACAAACCTTTGCATGAGTCAGATTTTAGTGACACGCTGCGCTTTCCTTGCTTTGGTGCATGGCGTCTCGTTCCACACTCGTTAGCCACATGACTAGTCATCTGCGATGGACTATGGGTGAAGGATAACAAAGTGCGCTTAGCCATGCTTAATCTAAAAATTTCTTGTCTGTATTTCGGTTAGCCTTTCCATGAAAATTCCATAAATATGTGGTTATAATAGGGCTATAATAGTGACAGTGCAATGGTAGCGTATAGCAGGCTGCTCGAAAAAAACATGAAACTTTCCTATAAAACAAGCAGCACCCACTTAGCGTTTATGTTTTTCAAATGCACATTAAGCATTTGCATCACATTAAGCAGGAGTATCGGCATCCTGTTGCCCGTTTTTATTTTAGAATCGAATTTTTTTTTTAAGGCTCTTTAGCGCACAGTTTTTAAACTTAGTTAGTTGAATGAATACGAAGTTTTGCACCACGAGACTATCTTAAGGGCGTCACTAAAATAACGACTGAGGGCCAATGGGTTCTTGTGATTGGGAAGCACGTAATTAGTTGTTCCCCCCAAAACGATGGCCTTTTGTGCCAGAAGAATTTATGCACACTATTTGAAACTTCCAGAACAACTTTCTTGGTTGTCGCATAGAAAACAAGCGATGGTATTAGAAAGAAGAAAATACTATTCCTTCTATGTTTTAGTTTGAACCTGATGACTTTCCCAAAGTTATGAAGCCCCTCATGGATCGGTTCTATGCCTATAACACACAATACAATTCGTCCACATATAAATGTTTTTATGGCTAAAATAAACAAATATACCTAAGAGATAAGGTTATGTCTTAGAAATTAGAAGTAATTGCTTGTGTTGCCCTCTTCACTATATTGGTTGACAACAAAGAGCTTTGTGTCTTTTGTAGACACTTTATGGATCTCAGCACAAGCTTAAAACTCATGGTAGGACAATAATAGGCGCATTCTAGTTATTTGTTTGCAGCTGTCATTTGTACATCTCTTTTGTGTATAAATAGCTGTTACCTTACAAATTGGATATATATATATATATATATATATATATATATATATATATATATAAGCCAAATACATAACAGGCTAATTACACAGTGAGCTAGGCTCTCTACAGAAAACAATAGAAGCGGCTAGCTCCATGACATTTATCGCAATTCCCTTCATAACATTTCATAACATGTTAAAGTGTACAACTGTAGATAGTTTGTGGTGGAAGCCGTTAACGCAAAACGGCTGATCCCGTTTTTTTCCTTCTAAAAAGTTTCTCTTTGCCTCCGTTTTTAAGACCCCGCCGTTTATTTGGACAGACTTCTCCCCTCACCTTTTGAAACACTTAAAGAAGGCGTCGATTGCAGTAACAGCAGAAGGAGTTTGAAATGAATACTCTATCCCAAATTCGTTGATTCGGAAAAAGGGTAGGTCTATCATTCCGTCATCTAAATTTAAGCCAAAGTCTTGCAGGATTGCAGCTCGTAAGGCAAACGCGTTCCAGGTAGCTCCGGTGTACGCTAAATTATAAAGGATCTGATCTTTAAGCTTGAATAGAATGTTACCTTTAGGTTAATAAACACCGCGTACAACAGGCTCAGTAGCTTATTGCCTTTTCAATTCGGCTATAAAAACAAAAATAAAAGTACATAAACAATATTGGATAGGATTTTAACACAACTTTCTTTTGCAAGAAAGACAAATCGTTACTCATTAGAAGTTATTCGTAGAGTAATTTTTTTTATTTTTATTTTTATTTATTATAAACTAACCAATTTGTGTATTTTCACCTGGCTTCACCACCTCTCCTTATGCTATTCTTCGTGACTCGGTCGACAGCGTTAACATCATGATACCAAGTTCAATATACGGATGCTATCCAAAAGAGGTACTTCCTAACACCTGTCACATAAGGTAGTTAAAGAAGCAACAAATAACGCTAAGAAACTAATATATATATATATATATATATATATATATATATATATAATATCGTTTGAAACCCACATGCGCAGACATCAGGCACGTGGACCGACCGCGGTTCAAAAGGTTTTTCAAAAATATATTTTGAAACCACAAAGCATCTACGGAATCGCACCTACGGCCTCATTCATCGTAATGTTCACCGTAAAATCATTGCTCGAAGCACCGCAAGAACGCACGAGCCAGGCGCCTTTAGTAAAAGTGCAGCCCGTTTTCTTGCGGATGGGCTACAACGGTCGCTATTGAACGAATGTAAGAGGATGGCAAATGCTGGTTAATGTGTCGATCCCCTAAAAGTAGTTTTCGTTGTCCATGATAACGACGTATACTACCCCGCATGATTATAAAGTAAATCATGTCTTATGTACGATCCAGGCTGTTACACAACATCTAGGAAAACTGAAAAACAAGTGCAGTTGTATATACTCATTTGAACAAACAAAAGAGCACGTCTCGGAACTCCCAACGGCCTCAAAAACCCAGACCCGCGTTAAAGAAAGGCTGTATTGACGGATCTACGCCAGCGGATGCTTATCGCTTGACTTCGTTCTTTGACGGACTTCACAACTACGAAAATTCTCCTGGGCACTCAACCGTACTTTGTACTTCGAAAGATAGCCTACACGGCCTTTGTGAACCTTGCTGATGACTTTAATGGTAGATAGAAAGCACCGCTTTGCAGACTGAGGGAAGATCAATCGGAGACTTTGTGGCCCAGAACAGTTAAACGTGGCCCCAAGCATTAGGAACCTCGTCACCTTTCCGTTTTTTGTTGACAAAGCAACTTTGCGGTTTCTGCGAGGCTTAGTTACTGCCGGGCGCGGTGCGCGCTTGCCAATTAATGGACTGTTGTAAACTGGCGTCAGCCCACGGCTCATAGTTAAGCTCCGAAGTGTCGCACTGTATAGATGCGGCAAAGCTTCGGCGTTGCGGTTTATCATGTTAATCCAGTTTCGAGCATCGAAATGGTATTCCAACAGCAAGTTTAAACAAAGATCTCTTACTTAAAAGGTCTCTGAGCGCAATACCGTCGGTGGCCATCATAAATCGCCGCCCATACAGATACAAGTAAAATTTTTTCCTGCTTAGACTACAGCCGAACATGCAACCCTTGACAGGATCCATTTTGCATCTTGGATTAAGAGTTACGTACTACACAACTTCTTGTACGGCGAACAAGTAGTTCAAATATGGAGCCCTAAAGCCGCAATGCTCAGAACAGAGGACTTCTGCCGTACGTGATGCAAATGTTCCTCAACTCCTCTGGAAAACACCATTAATATCATATAACTCCACCAACGAGCTTATTGGCCGCTGGAACATCGTTGAAGCGTTATCTAGCCCAAAAAGCATCCGTTGCCCAAAATGCAAAACGCTATTCTCCTCGGACCTTATGCATACCTGCCAGTAACCACTTCTCGGATCTAAATTCTTCATTTTTCGAAAGCGTTTCTTTGCGGCGGGGGGAAAACTTTTTGGTCGGCGTGTTAAATATCTAATAGTCTACAGATGGATTTGTTAGCGCCTTCTATGATTCAGAAACAATTTATTAGCCTGCAAGCTCTTTGAAGTTTATTTCAGCCTGCTACTGCGTCGGGCCGAATCACTTTTCTTTAACTATCATGCAGAATGGTAAGTATCGGTTCAAACGTGCTTTTACTTGATACACTTTTTTCACATTAAATTGGATAGATCGAAGCAGTTTAACAAGACTCTTCACGAGCGGCAAGTTATTTCTTGGCAAGGTACACGGGCCTGCAAACGAAGGTGCTTCGCCTATTGGCCATCGCTTAGCGTTGCTTTCAAACGATTTGTACCTTTGCCTTTTTCGATAGACAACCACTAGGATCCTAGTATAGAGAAAACGCAAGAACACCCATTTTAGACTTGGACAAACTGTGAAAAGATTGTTGGGTCTAAAAATTATGTTCTGTGTTTTGATATGACAGGCGACTGCACATCTCATGTACAGCTCTTTAGAAAGAAAGATTGTGATCCAAAGTGCTGTAATTGAAATCCACTGCTGTCCGACACAGACACATAAAGCTAGGATGGCGGTGTAGTTAATTTGACTGGTGCTGCTAAGTCAACGTCAAGGGTAACTATCAACAATAGATGGCAACGAACAGGCATCTCTCCGAACTACACATAGTCAGCGATCTAAATTGGAAGTTCAAAGATCGCCCCACGTACTGTAAAAGTGTTCGCAACTTCAGTTAAAGCATTAATTCGAATACTTCGCAGCTGGCCCATCTGCTTCCCACACTGCCCCCTCTTAAATTAAAATCAAAAAGCTGTTCTCATTGGTTGACTTGAAAAAAACTATAACCGTACAACGTATTCATTTCGAGGTCCTACCGTTAAATATAAAGTCCATGGGCCAGGACCATGGAATCTCGGAAAACGATACAAGCCAACATGCAACGCATCAAATCAGTTAAATAATGGGTTCTCCAACGGCTACTCATTAAGATAGCAGCACCTTCTGCTACCTGTCTCTAATAGCTTTTACCAGTGAGATTTGGGCTGATGAAGCTGTCAAGGGCCAAACTGCCGTTTTGATGGGATTTCTGGTTGTGATCGATTAAGACCAATTAAGACGACGGATATAAATACATTTCTTGCGAACTTCGAGTCGGTCTTCAATTAAATAAATCTAAGTAAACTTAATCAAACACCTTCAATTTTCAAGGCCAATTGTGCAACACTAATGACTTTTCACTTATGAAAGCGATATTATTCTTATATATATCACCAATAAAGACGCCGGCAAATATTTTCAAATTGCTAATAAATAGTATGATCCCTATCATATTATCTGTAAAATCGCCTTCTTTAGGACATGCTTTCGGTACAGTTTTTCGCCAATTCAGCTATGAGTGGGTCCTGTTGCCACACATCAATAATTTATTTTTCATAGAGATCTGTTATTTCGTGCGCTTCCGTCGTTTTACAATTTTCCAGGCGTCCTCAACGGGATTGAAGTCTGACGAATTACCAGACCATACAAACACCTGAACGCAATTTGCATTGAGTAGCCTAGAGATAATTTGAACTTGTGACAAAGCATGCCACCACCCGTCTGTTAGTCACCGTCAATGAACTATGCCCGTACTTAAGACAACATCTTATTTTCTATAACCTTAGCCTATTTTTGCTGTGCAAAACGTGTCATTCCAGTGTTTTTGCTATATATAAATCATAAATTTTAACATAATTTTTGTTTAATTTTCGGCAAGACGCCATTTTCGAAAAACTACCAACACTTTGAAGGTATAACGGGCGTTTTTCCCAAGATTTCAGAAGAAGATTTGTCTGAGAGACAGATTTTTTTTAAGTTTTCAAAGGTCCAATTTTTGATGCAGTTTACCCAATAAAAACGAATTCGTTTCATTCGAGCATTCAACCAAGGTTTTTTGACAGCTTTATACATAGTTACCCCGATATTGTTGTTTGTTGAATCTTGGTAGATTATCGTGTAGAACACGCGGGCTGGACATAATACAAAATATTAGCACGAAATATGAATACTAGGCTCAATGAAATCCGGTTTCGGTAAGCCATCACACTGAAATAAAATGTGTATCACATTTTGCGTATCAGCGGTTTCTCAGCGGAAAAATCCTTGTTAATTTCTTTATCAACATATAGAAAATCAATGTAGAATAGTACCGCTTTCATAAATCGTTTGAACTTATCTTGCATTAGTGCTGGAATTTGAAATTATCTGATTGAACACTACTTGTTTATTACTAACACAATGGATGAAGCGGGTATAATCAATATCTAATCCGAACGGATAGCATAACTTCTCGCTTATTAATTCTTCCGCCGACATAACTTACAGTATTGAATAATACGCAAGTCTCAAGACGGGCTATGTGAAGAGCAATTAGAAAATTCCAACGCTATTCCACACCAGTTCCTCTAAGGAAAGTGTCTTCCTGAACTTTTGCTTACGAAATTAGCTTGTTTAACTTCTCACAATGGCTAGGCCCCCAGAACAACACGATCCCTGATCTGCTACTCAGACTTCAATATTATCAATTGTTATTATTATAATGTACCCGGTTTAGAATACGACTTCGCCAGTAATGTCGGGTTTTTTACCTGTAGCTTTCCGAATCATACATCCAAACGTTAATCCACGACGATCTGGGCTAATGAATCATCTCAAAACTAATGTTGACAGTGTTGAGGACAACTCTAGCTAGTACAAACTCGAATCTTTCCATTCATGTTCCAACAGAAATGAAAAACCATTGAAAGCTCGTACACCTACAAATCTTGATTGTATATCACACATCAAAACGATCTTCTTGTACATCATCGCTGACATTTTATACTAACCGGGTTTATCTCCTACTAGGTCACTTAATTTCCATAAACACGCCCTCCGCAATTGTTTCTAAATAACTACAACATGCTGCAAACCGTTCACAGGGTCTCATTTATTCAAACCTCAACATAGCGGCTTTTTCCCCATATAATATGGGAAATCGCCTTTCTGGTAAACGGTGACTCACTGACGACTAACAGTATGGAAAACGCGATAACATTTCAACGAATCCAAGATCAGAATCTTTTTTCTTGAATGGACTTGTCCATCAAATTCCAACCCAATAACGTTGAATTCTCACACGAGCAAATGCTCCAAAACATTGATCGAAATCCTTATCATCTGGCAAACCACCTTTAATTATCTTTAAGGAACCGACCGACATACTTGTCGAACCCTTGGCCGTAATCTCTACAAGAACTTTTGAGGAAAGGGCCGTATTGTTAGTCTTTTGGGAAAATACTGGTACTCCCGTCTACAGAAAAAGAGGACTCGGCTGCACAGAAGTATGGTCATATTATCATCGTAGGTTCTATATCGACTTACCTATGCTCGTTTGAACTTTGCGACTCAATTTAATATTAAATTAAAAGGCGCTCAGCTACTGGAGGTTTCCTAGGACATCTATTCTGATTTATCTCATGCATTTAATAGAGTAAATTTTCGCTAGTTAATCGTAAAGATGCCTGTAGTCGGTATGAGTGCCTGACGTGTCGCGTTTTCCTTACAAATTGTTCACATAAGGTGAAAGCTGGATACTCCTTATCGGTATCTGTGACGATTCGGTCCGAAGTCCCACTCGGCTCTTGTCTTTTCTTTTTTACTAAATTTTGTCGTCAAGATTTCAAACCTTTATTAAAAGCACGCTTATCAAATATAAAGTATACGTCGATGACTTAGAAATCTACGCAAAGAAAAACAGGGCAGCAAGCGTACTTGTTCAAGGGGCGACCAACTTAGTTGCACCCTAGCTGAAAAACAACAAAATAATATTTACAAGACTATTCAACATGACACTATGGATCCTGTAAATAACGATCAGGCGCCATGTGACCTATAAATATTTAGGCGTTATTTTTGCTAATATAAAGTTCAGAACTTATATTGTTGAGCCTTTAAACTGAACATTATGACTGTAGCCTTATCGTATGGAGTTTACAAAACCTACATGTTACTTATATATTTCTTATACTGTAATCGTTCCTTGGTGGATGTGTCACTTACGAGTGTAGCTCTTATTTTAAAAATGCAAATACTTATCCAAATCCTTGAAACAGCTTTCTAAAAGGAGATATATAATACCCTTACGAGCCTATCAAGCTGCGAAGTATTTCTCCACAAAAAAATTACTTATAAATCCTCCGCATATTACAGAAGGATAATTTTATTGACGACTTCTTAAAAATTCAAGGAAGCGATTTAGTAGAACATTATTAACAATTTTGTTTCATCAAACGTGGCAAGACTAATTGAGTCTGTGACGTTTTTGAATAGAGAAAAGTGTTTTGTATTGCAAGCGATGCCTTGAATGCCTCCTATCCAAAAGGCTACATTTATTAAAGTCGAGTGAGATTTGTGCTATTTCAAATGCTGCAATGGTCCTTGCAGTGAAATTGAAAATTCACTGGTATTATACCGTATAAAAAACCCCCAGGCCATAACACGTTATGTTCATTACTTCCACTATTCTTACAAAATGTGATAAATATGCACTAACGATGTCAAACAATAGTAATCTCAGTTGTCACATTGTTAACGACACATAATTTTTTTCATTTTGACAAAAACTGTAGTCTGAAGGCTATACAAAATTGATTTATAAACAAGCAATTGTTTAACATTAAATATACTGACCGGTGGGCTGTCGGAGTGGTAATCCATATTTGGTTATTTACGTATTTAAATCCGTAGTCCATATAAATTCGTTGAAGAACGAAACGAATTCAAAATTTTTCACTCGCTCAATTTCTAGTAACTGCTGCGACAGGCAGAGTATCACAAGACCACTAAATACCAAATGCATCTACTGGATCCATAATCAAATGATTCCTTTATATATGTATTTCCATCAACAGTAGTAGCACCACTAATGTGAGAAAAGTGCAAGTAAAATGACATCTGATATTGAAATTTTAGAAATGTATAATGCTACTCCGGTCTAATTAAGGTTCGCTATTTATAAATGCAACTAATATTGTCTTTAACGAGAGCACAACAGACATTGCCACAAAACCGGTAACTTAGCCGACGTTTTAGTAGCACTGTTTTTTTTTACTCCGGCCTTGCTGAAGTTTAATTTGTTAACCAAGCTTCGGCTAATGTCTCTGTTGGCTAAATACAGCAGATGAAATTACGCTAAGTTACCGTAAGTATAGTTTTATTATTCTCATTACTTCACTCCAAAGAACGTTGATTTTAACAACGAGATGGTGAGGCCGAGGTCGTCGTGATTAATCCAATGGATCGCTTAAATTTATATTCTCACCAAACTTCGCCAGTCCTCACGCAAAGTTGTCGCTGCAGACTTTTCTAGTGCTTTCTTCTTGCGAAGTTTTTATGTATACTTCTTTTACATAAAATGCCACTGTTATCAGACCATTTTGTGGTCTGACCCTTTCGCAGTGGTGTGGTTTCTGTCGAAATTCGTGGCGCCTCAAAGTCTCTCTCCGGCTGTTGCGCTAGATCAGTCGTTTAGCCATTCTTCTTTTTGTTATCATTTTAAACCGTAAAGCATACGTGTGTTCACTCTCGGCCGTCGCTTCAGTCATTGTCGGCTGCTGCTACTGTAGCTACCGATAAGCTGTCTGCTTCGGCACACGCCTCTTCTTTCCCGTTTTCCCACTCACGCTCAACACCAGATCTATTTTCGCGCTTTCTCTACTACGGGAGAACATTGTCACATCACATAATAAACGACAAGTCTCTTAGTAGTCAATTACCAGGGCCTGGAAGCGGCTTTTGTTTCCTTAATATGACAAAATCCGTGGTCCAACGTTAGCCGCAGAATAATTCTCCCGTCTAAGTGTCCTACACAGTGACGTCGATCGGACATCGGCGCTGTTGTGACGTTCCTTCCTTTTCGATCTAGAATGACTGAGTCAGTTCTGATACTGTTAGCAACAAAGACTATATGAGGCATTCTATCCGTATGAATCTGTCAGACGGGTTAAAATTTGACTTCTTTACCGGAAAAGGAGAGTGTACTGAATGTTACTGAAGTTGCCGGAATTTACAGAAACTTTAGCTGCGTAGATGACCGTCAAGTGGTCGTTTACGTTGCATCTAGACTTCACCTGCTTGGTCTCGATAACTTGACGCTACCTTAAATCTCGACATTGCAATAGATTTGAAAGGATACTTACTAATGTAGAGACATTAATAAACAATATCCTTCTGTAAGCAAATGCAGTGTGGCCGGGTACCGACAGTATGTGTATATACGATACTAAGGTGTGATGCGAATTTACTTAGATATCTCACAATGATTTAAACGGTGTTCACTAAAATACCTGTTAGTAGATAGATTTAAAACACAGAAGGACGACGAGTATATGGAAGTGGACTTTTCGGTCTCGGACGATTACGTTAAACGCGATTCTCCAATCAAATTTCTCAATATTACTTTTATATATTAACTAAAAGCTAAAATATGCTGAGAAGTTAAGATAAATCAAGGGCTCATATACTTAAATGTAATTGTTCATCAAACTCATAATAGTAGCCTGCATACACACTTCTCAGTACCTAAAAGAAATCAGCAGTTGACAACCTTTACATGTTCTACATTACATCATATGTCATTTATCAACCACTAGTAATGATTGATAAATATGTGACTCCTTAGTGTGTAACGTATGTTTACTAAGTGTGGGGAAACGACCCGCGTATAATATACGGCGTGTATGACCCAAGTTGCACTGTTAATCCAGTGGGTAGTACATTTAGTAAGGCATTTGACTTTGCGTCAATGTTTTCCATACTTTACTGGTAATAATCGACCAGGAGCAAGAATGGTACATATGCCGTATTAATCTAATACATTATTTGACTGTTGTTAAGCGCCAAATGTAAAAATTGTTTCTTTGAGGATTGCGCAAAACTCTGGAAAAGTCAAAATTTGTAGGCGGCGTTCAATGTTGTTCCGTGTAAATTTAAAGAAATTGGCATTGTTAAGTGCTCCAACGCAATGGTCAACTGTGATGACTTATAGTGGATTGCAGTTTCTCTCAGAGGCCCTTACTTCCCACTCACACCAAGAGAAATCATATGATGCAGGCAATTCTATTGACGACGATATTGGATAATATTTTTTCGAAAATTCTTGGTTGCTGGTGTGGTACTCCTGCAAAAAATTATGCCATTTAATTGTATGTTTTCCGCATGCAGCAAATTTGCCGTTTGGTTTTTGAAGAGGAGTGCTTTACGACGGTGGTGAATCTGGTCCTTTCTACTAACATCTGCTGAAATGAATTAGTTTATT
The DNA here is from genome assembly GCF_002443255.2 of Varroa destructor. Lineage (NCBI taxonomy): Eukaryota > Metazoa > Arthropoda > Arachnida > Mesostigmata > Varroidae > Varroa > Varroa destructor. Next base: position 76,105,433 of record NW_019211454.1, read on the forward strand.
ATACGTTGCGTAGGGCTTTCAGTGTTAAGGTGACGCCCTTCGCCTGCAGCGTACGGTGATTAGTTGTTTTGTGTGGTGCTTCATTTTGCGTGCAAAAAGCTCGTCGCGATCTCCATTATAACAATAATTTATTCACCAAAAATGAGCACCAAACCCTAATGGTTTTGTGGAATAAGCTTGAATGTAGCCTAAGCACAATTTACCCCATACCAATGAGTTGAACACAGATAACCGTTCACGACCTATACGAATCCACTTATAATGCACCCTCTCACCTCTCTTTCCGAATGATACTTCTGGATTTGAAAAAAATGGCATTCGTTGTAGTTGTATGGCGATAAAGAGCATCCTGTATAGGTAATAGGAACTATACCTATTTTCAATAGAAGTATACTTCGCAATGGTACCGACAGAGGTCAAATTGTTGTGTAGACTTATATTTCCTTGGTGGCTCTTGTGACAGGTGTATTGTTTGTGAAAGCGTTTTATTCAGCGATCAGATGAATTTTACAATCCCTTTCACTAAATTAAAGAAAGCTTGTCGCTTTATCGTTAAATAGGTGTAGTTTACATTGGCGCAGGCTTTACAATAATGGAGGAGGTTTCCTTCCCCTCCATGACTACATTTGCTGGAAGGATTTCGAACTTGCTTATGGGGCGCCGTTGTGGGCTTTACCTATCCGCGCATAAATGGCGCCTGCTACAGTTCTACGCATTCGTGGAAGTGCGCCTGAAGTTGCTATTTTTGACCACGACCATTGCGGCACAGGAACCAGATTTATAGGCATTATACTTGAGGGATTGTTCTACCGTATATATTAAGCACGGAACGCAGCATAGGCTGAACACGCCGTCTTTATTATCTGAAATCCGTCCGAGCTGTTTAGCTACCACAAAATAATATTTATGTAACACAATTTGGACTTACATGCACACCGTTTAGCTCTCAGTACTGAGTGCGTTAGTCAACCTCGTTATCTCGAACGGGTCGGTTCAATATACAGTGACATAGCATAACACAGTAGACATGGAAAGGTCTCTCCCATGCAAGAAACAAAGTATAAGTAGGAAACCCCCCATTTCGGCCGCAGCTCTATTTAGAATAAAAGTGCAGCGCTCTGTAAAAATCAGTTTTTACGCCTCCACTAAAAGGTGGGATAAACCCACGGATTAAGACTTAAATATGCGACAGATCAGATAGCCCGACGGGTTTATAGCATATAACATTAATGGTATACAAGTAGGTAGCTACTTTAGGACGAACTGTCGAATCTAGATGTTTTAGTTATACTAGCATCAGCATAAACACTGAAGAGAGTGAGTCGACGTGTGTTGTTATAAATGAAACAAGTAACGCCCGGCAAGGATGGACTTAGAGCGTCTCATTGCATAATGCTGCAATGACAATATGTCTCGTAGTCTGTGTTGTCTTTGAAGAACACTGATATCTGTGGAACCGCGAATGCGTCAAAGAGCAACATCGAGTTGACTGTGATTCAAGACTTTTGTCTTTGAAAACATTGTCCTTTGCGACTTTTAAATGTTCACCGAAAGCCATATAGAACTGGCACCGACTAGGTCAGTTTGCTGGAAAAGGGTGAAAGTAATTCGTGGGAGCAAGACGATCACGTTTTTGAGTCGCTCGTGCAAGTCTTAGTGGTAAAGAGGCGATTGTACAAATCGTGCATGACGATCCAGGTGTCGTTGCAGTTTGCAAGTCAACTTTCCTCATCAGGATTATCGGAGATCCTCTTTAAGTTGCAGAGTATGTGTGAAAAATCCAAATACCTCGAGTCTGTCAGAGCAGTGAAATAAGTCGCATCGGTTTCTTGGATGTACCCATGATAGATTCGGTTTTTCCAAGGAATTTATTTGCGAAAAAATCGTTTATATCTTGGAGCGTCCTTTTTCTGCAAACTGAGATGCATGTTATGGAAAAAAACGCCTATCGGAGTATCGAACTCTAAATTTTGCGCATGAATTACATTGATATATTCTGCAATATATTATTACTGCATTAGAATGTTGTCAGGCAGAATGATAGTATTATTGACAGGTTTTAAATACATGTTCTCACTTCTGTCCAATAAACACTGAGAATAGCCGGCGTCAGCCGGGGTAAGGCGCATGTTGGCGGTCAACTAGTTTTTACTGATGCACGGGTCTTCAACATCGGCATCGATACCTCTCCTAATAACCGGTTGTGGAAGTCCCCAAAGCATAGCGTGAAGCTTTCACTGAAAGACTCGCCCGCACCGCATATGCTATGAAAAAATCGATCGATAGCCTTCAAGGCTTCGGGTTTAATCATGGGACGATAATCTAATACAATAAATGAAAAAACTGTCGGAGATCACGAGTTTTCCTCAAAGGTGTATACCATGTGAATGGACCGCGCATACTTTTGTGAAGATGAGGTTTATCGGGAAAGTTTTTATCGTTTCTTTTGGCGCGCCGACGAAGATTAATTTGTGTTAACCTAAGTCTAGGCAACTGCGTGAATTATTGTAGACTATGTCTGTTGTTCATTTAATAATTGTTCGTGGCTACATATAACCTTATGCTGTCTAGTTATATCATATTGGAGTTCTTTCAGGTGGTGCTCTGGATAAGGCAGATTGAAGTCATGTGAAATTTAATTTTGTGTGAAATCATGCTGTTCGTCGACACGCGTACATTCAGTAGGTAATCTTCAACCATTGTCTTCCCGTGTATGGATTAAGATGTCTTGTGGCCGGCTAGTTCGTCACCAACACAATTAGAAATAGATCTCGAATTCCTTATTGTACATGTGTTCCGGCGGCGCCTTCCACCGTTTACTATCAATATTCCTCGTCGAACGAAATGCAGGAAATGTTGGATGCAGGCCTATTTGAACGTAACAAGATGGGCGCCATCGATTGGTTTCAGCATAATGTTGCTCCTTGGACATGTTCCAATAGGAGTAGCAGTTAACAAATTTCACAGCAATGGAGGTTAGTTAGCACAAATTTGACTAAGAGTAGTCGACAAATAGTTCGTTAGGAAGTGACGAACTTGCACAGTCCTCACCCGTACTGTTCAGTTGTTAGGCGTAGAACTTGGGGATCTCAATGTAAAGCAGTATTTTAGCTAAGTCATTTTCGTAGAGAGCCATGGATGCCGCTCGTTTTTCTGGACTTCCCGCAGTTCCCAGTGCCATATTGTATATTCCTGCATGGAATAGCAGTTGCTGCTCAAGCTTTAAGTAGAATAAGTAGGGATGAATTTGCAGATGAGCACATTTCACGTGATAGTCAAATATTTTGAGAAGCTTGCCATAGTACAGAATATCCCATTGAGATGTCATAGCATGATTAGCAAGCTGTGGACACGTTTTGTAGTCAACAAGTCTGCCCATCTCAGAAGAAGGACGCTTATATATATGTTGTTGAAGTACAATATGCTCGCGACGTAAGGCTTAAGGAACGCCTTCAAGCAATAGGTCTTTCAAGTATGGATATTTAATCATCTCATGTAGGCCGTGTTTCAGTACTAACCTATGAAGTTCTGGAGGGCGCACAGGATCCGCGATTAAAGCCTACAAGAATTTGTCGTAGCTTTGTAGTTTTTTCTTGTTTGTCTTTTTGTTCGTTTGTGGATACGTAAGGGAATGTGGACATGCGGAAACCTTTGCTTTTTTTTTTTTGCATTCTTCGGTTACGAGGTAGGTGTTGACACAGCCGAATGATGTCGGAAAAATAAACTTTAACTAGAACCCACAATCACATCCGGCCGATTCTCAGGCTGTTGTCCCTCGACTATTCGTTCGACTCGAAATTTACTGCATATGAGTATTATAATAATAATAACAAATGAAGTATTTTTAAACGTTCAAACATTTATCATTGCGATAGAGTTCCGTTCTGTTTCGGATCGCTCTTGGATGCAGAAGTGAGGATACTCCGCTTATCAACAGATGCCAGGTAGTCGTCATAGTCGAGTGAGTTCTGTATAAGTAATTAATCGAAATGATCTGCAGTCTACTCGTACGCGTATCGATCACAGGTTGGTCATGGTTTAATAACGGAGAACGGTGTGACGGGATATTATGTTCGAGGCTCGGTAATTTTGAATTATATGTACGTCCGTGCTTACTTAGGGGTGTCGGTACGGATCAATAGTGATATGAACACCACGTAAGTTCTCAATGCCCTCTTTAGCTGCTGTTAGGATCATAGATTACTCTACTATTATGATAGATTATCAAGCTAATGTATACCCTTGAGGGTTTTAATGATGACGCGGAAATCGCAACTAGCGGTACTCAATGCCATTTGGCTGCCAATGGAAATTAAGTTTGAAGAAATTTGCATTTTTCGTAATGTTTGGTAACAAAGAGCTTTTTTTAAAAGAGCACTTTATAAAATTAACGACGGATCGTACGGAAGATGCCATCTTCCAAAAAATTATTTGAAAAGATATTCTATTGTCCAATAGAGGCGCCTTTGTACTAGATGTGTCGCTTGAGTTCAAAACGTCAATCTTAGCAGGCGGTTGTATATCACTTAGTATCTTAGCAAGCAGCAGAATTTAGAAAGCAGCCGCGTCACCTTAGAAAAATAGGACTTTATAGTGGCCAAAAACTTTCGTGCCGACGCTTGATAAAAGTATGTAGATTTAATTCATGAAGGATTCTACCAAGACTCGCAGTCGATAACAACTTGCACGTGACTCGGTTGGAATTGCCTGAGAATTTCGATATGGCTGCTGGTGAGTATCAGGCTCATGTTCGATTTCAGAATCGATGGAACTCACATATCGCTTGGATTGTGGTAGATAGTTGCTACTGGGCTCTACTAATAGGTCAGTCTCTTCTCTCACGAAGTGTACGGGCCCCATATCACTAGCTTTCGATATTTTGTTTGCGGTTCTCTGTCCTTTCTTCGCATTTGATTCCCTAAGGGCGAAGGCTTTTGGCCAGTATCGAACTGACAATGCAAACATAGCAGGATAAATAACATAAGTAAAAGAGGCTCTCAGGGCCCTAAGGGCGCCACAAATTTAGCGAACCGGTTTGCTAAGGACAAAGTTGTCTAGGAAGTGCCAACCTATCACAAAGGCAGGCTTGGAAACGTTGTGCCTCTCTCACGTTGACATGCGACACTGATCAGCCTCGTCATTTTCCGCTGATATCGAATAGTGTAGATGAAAGAAAAAGAGTTTACTCGTACAGAGATAAACAATAAATAAAGACGTATCGTGTTGGATACGAGTTGGGGCAGAACAGAACCACCATTAACATCAAACGATTAACCTAATACGTCCACTGTAGGGAGTCGATTTGGGTCGGAGAACCTGATGCCCTAGGCTTTCATTAGTTTAGAAAGTAGATTTTGTTGTGTTCTAGAAAGACGCATGCAGATTTGGACGAAGCGCATTACACAGACATATATGTATATGTATATATAGAGTGATCAAGAAGTATTGACGGCTAAACGAGTTAAAGTCACATATTTTGTAAAGTAGATAATGTCTGTCGCGTCGGATTAACGTTCCTGAAAACCACGATTTTAAGGCAGCAGGTATATCGACCTGTTGGAATGCCTTTATTTAGAGTTGAAATACAGCGCTTTGAAGATGAATGAAATTTCTGCGAAAATTATTGTTATTACTTTTTATCAATAATAATTAAAATTGTAATAATAATTATTGTTGACAAACAGACGAATTCCACCCAGGCCAAGATATATACTAGTTATGGTCAAGACGTGCTATCTGAAGGCCACAAAGATAGTTCTGTAGCTTCCCATAGTGGTCACCTAAGTACAAAAAAAAAAGCTTATAAAATTGTTGAGGAAACTGACAGCCACGGCATCTCTAAAAGTCCCAGACGTTCAACTACAAAGGGCCTATCTAAAACAGCTGGTCTGCCTAAAAAGGAAACTTGATGTTTTGGTAAAAGAATTTACTTGATCATAGCTCCATTAGCAAGACCCCACTTAGACCCGATGAAACCAAACTATTTAAAGCTATTGATCACGGATAAATTGCATGCACTGACGTCAGAAAAGGTGATTCGGTAGGTCTGGTGCTAGTAGAAAACAATCGTACAGTATGAGTTGCTTCTGTTTGATAATCTGATTGATTTGCCTTTGTGCCATCAATGAGTAATAAAATAACAACACGCAATTGAAAAAATCGATGGGAACAGAAGTGGCGTCATTTTTATTTAATTTAATTCGTTTAATTATGACAATTCTAGACCGCATACATCTAGCTCTGGCAGAAATTGAGCTAACTTAGATGGGCAATCCTCGTGCATCCGCACTGATCTTACGGTCAGACTTCATCTATTTTGGTCTCTGCAGAACTGCGTTAATGCTATTAATTTAGTGGGAAGATGCAAAAAATGACTTGTTGATAGTTTGAAAAAGCATAGTTTTTCCAGAAAAAAAAGGCATAAGGTTATCGGTTAAACCGATGCGTACACAGTTATATGTTTTACAAAATAAGAAATATATTTGCTTTAAGTTTGCCCGGAGAACCGTAAATACTTTTTCGACCACCTAAATTCACTTAAAAGACTTTCATCATAGTTTGTTTCTACGGCTGTATCTAAACAAAATCAAATGTTTCGTAAAAATTATATGTACGGGTGTCGTTATTGATGACCACCCACAGTGATTCGGGACTCAGACCGATCACAGAATCGTTTCAAATAATAGTGCAAATATGCAAGCGCTTTGTTAAAAACGAGAGTGAGCAAATCACGACGGAGTTTGCCAGACGCTGCATATGTAGTTTCCTCTCTCCGTTCAACTCTTCGGGCTTGTATACTCTCATACCGCCAACCACATACAGTTAATTTCGCATAGGTTCTTTACTCAGAAAACTGAGAAGCAAAACGACATAATAATCTTTTACTTTTCGCAGAGAGCATGTCAATCTGACTCTCACTATATATGATACGTGCCGGTTTTGGTGACATAGTAGTCTCACGTACAGTTTCTTCACAAACGTCCTAATCAAAGCAGAACGATCATCCGAAATGCTTTTCTGAACGATATTGGAGAATTCCAAATTGTACACTTGTCTTTGTCTGTCGTGGATCTTCCACAAAGCTCTGCTAGAACCTGCTTCTGCTTCTTCTGCAACCGCATGCTCATTAGCAATACCAACCACGGTCAAATGGAGTAATTCAAAAACGTTATAACCTCAATGTCGGTTCGTCTCGCTTGAGAAGATTAAATAATAGTTGGTTTTCGCTTGAACTCCAATGTCGAAGCACTGTTTTTCGCCATGGCTGTAAGTTTGTTTCCAGCATTCCTGGAAAAGGACTTATATCCAACAGTACCAAGTCAAGATGAGCGCATTCGCGGAACTCCAGAATACCAACCGAAAAAAGATCTATTTGTTAGTATGTGTGTCTCTAGAAAATTTGAAAAATGTCGCTTGGCAAAGTTTTTGGAGAGCCTTTTCTTTACCGTCTGTTAAAGTAACGGGAGATACGAAAATTAACGGTCATTCATTACGCCTTCTGAGCCCTTGAGTATTCGACCTACTGCGAGCCCAAAAGTTAGTTCTGTTACAATTGTTTTCATCTAGCTTATTTGAACGACACTTTTTCATTAGAGTTTATACATCTGTTAAAACACGGTTACTATCAAGGCTTCTTAATTAACGTAGGAATATTTCGAAAATGATTAGCTACTAGTTTAGGTCCCGAACTAATGTTATAATCGTGGTCAATGGCGGCTTTATTAGCTAAACAGCTGTCAGAAATCACATTTTTAACGTATGAAAAAAAGTTGAAATATCTGTTTTTACCCAGATGTTTCAACATTTTATACATGTATGTATATATTTTTTTAAGGCGTAGAAATATTGCATAAAGGAAATTCTTCGTTTCGATGCGCCATCCTGTATAAATGACATCTACATATACTTATCGATGTTCTTGGACGCCAACTTACCAGGCATAGGCACCACACGTTATTATCACTGTCCGGATTCACCCAATATATATATATATATATATATATACATACATATACAAGCACACATTAACGAGACGGCAGAAAATGGAATAATAGTCGTTAAAATAAATATAAAGGGTTTTCGCAGCAGTGTTTGGAGAGCCTTAAGGCTTAGAAGCGCTGTCCTACTTTACGCTTTCTCGTCCTAGAGTCAGTCTGCGCTATTTTTGTTAGAGCCGAGTGTGCACGAGCTTTGAACACTCTCCAACATAGATAAAGAGCCATTAATGCTATCCAATAACCTAAAATTATGTTCGTAGCCGATATCTCGATGAATATTTGCTCTAAGCTTTACCCTTGTTACATACCTTGTCATATGTGCTCGTTTCAGTACGAGAAAATGGAGAATAGAATAATTATTGAAAAAACGTATTTATAAAAACTCAAAAATAGAGTGTACGAATTATCAACTTATTTGGCCCAGAAGCGACAAACAGCCCCGGTGCGATAACGTTGTCCTAGTTGTTTCGGTAGCGTTTTGGCCTCAATGAAATGCATAGCACAGAAGATGCCGAAAATACACCCTTTTTCACCTGAGATATCAATCTTAGAAAAATTCTTTACAATTGAATTTGTGCTTAAAGCACAATATTGTTACAATACGTTGCTACGCGCTTCCTAGTAAGCAAAGAATAAGTTATGGAGAGCGGGAAAGACAGATGCTTTTGAAACAGCGCAAGAACTTTTTTCCCACCTAATAGCAGTTAGTTTTCCTATAGTAGATACTACCAGGTAGTCTAATTCATTTCCTTATTTAAAGAAGACGCTCTGTATTTTGTATTTATTGTATCAGCTGACGGACAGCGTTCACTCGACGTCAGATAACCTTCGTCTACGTACATGAACCTATCGGTCAGATACTTGTGTTTTTTTAGCTTCTTTTAAATGATACTAAGGTTTGAAAAACTAATCCACTATGGGTTTTTTCTCTCTATAGATTTTCTGGCATTTCTCTCTTGTTAACACAGAGTATGGGTTCCTTGCCGAGTCAAAGAAGTGTCTATGGGGGGCGATCCATTGATAGAGCTGTTTTTTTTTACTACGTACCTAGTTTTTGTACCTAGTTCTCTATATATATATA
>NW_019211454.1:76114535-76308713 GCF_002443255.2 Varroa destructor
CCTACTTAGTCCATTATAATATGTATGTATATACAGAGTGCTGAGTTTAAACTGGAATGTTTTTTGTAAGTTGTTTTTGAATTGTACCGAAAATTGTACCGTCTACCGTCATTACATCTCCATTTTGGAACTTAAACAAATAACGTACGAATTATAGGCAAACATCGAGCGATATTGATAAATGTGGGATCGTCAATGGCACATAGAGAATTCAGCAAAATTAAATTATGGGGTGATAACTGGCTAGAAGATGGAAAACAAAACTTCAAAATGGTCAACAGGTCCAAAAAATATAAAAGGACGAATTGCAAAACGAACTACTTCCTTTTTTAAAACAGCCGCTAGTTATTGAATAAAGATCCAGAATGATATTTATTTAGGCTTACCACTATGTGTGTGTATTGATGTATGCATTTCAGTTAATTAAATGGAAGACCTTTGGAATTAAATGGAAGACCAAAAGCGTAACTACAAAAAGGTTTTTCTGCGTTTGTTGCAAACCGTAATAAAATGAAGACAGTGTAGCTGCTGCACGGAAGTAGGCTTACCATGTGATCGTGCAGTCGCTTTGAATCCATGATGTTATTTTGTATGGAATATGGTAGAGTAAAAGTGATCAACACCCACCCTCATATAAGAAAGTATAGAAATAAAAAAAAAGTTTAATATGAGCCCTTAATTGGTGCCATGATCGGGGACTGTAAACGGATATCACAGTAACTAATTCAATATCCAGCCATATGCTTAATATCTTGTCTAAACATCTATTTTCATTTAAATATAGCTTATTAACGACATCGAAAAGAGCTCTTAAAGATGAAAACCACTGAAACTACTACCAACCCTTCGAAAAAATCTGAGGTTCATTTTTGCAGAGCAGAGAATAAATATTGTAATGTAACTTTTTAGATAGAAATTGAACGCTAAAGTCGGTTTCTATGCTTTTGTTACTTATACAATCGATTCGACAGACCGAACTGAGCCATAAAGACATTCACTAGATTAAGTCGACTTAACGCATGTGTTTAAAATTGGTTCTGTAGAGTCGGTTGAGGATATGAGATTTGATCACAAGCATCGAAAAAATACAAAACTTCTTTGAAACGCAGTATTAACTTAAAGCCTTTAGCTTGCAAAATTTTTATATGCGATTCGTTAAAAAGTCTGCAATAATCTATGCAAAACGATCTACATAAAAATGCCATGCAAAATGAATGAAAGTTCCCATACACAAAGTCCTCATAAATAAATGAAGAGCTTTTTTCCCATAAAAAACGATATGCCATTGGATCCGTATAAGCGGCTGTTCAGATATTTGGGATAGTTTTTTTTGCACTGTTTTAGAGACCTACATAGAATTCTTTCTAGCAGTGACCTGAATCTGTATATGAATCTAAATGACTAATACGCCGATTGCAAGTAAATCTCTATCGTGGCCTGTTAGCATTTTCCCCATTACCATTCATACGAAAGCTATTGTTGTCACGCAACAAAATCACTTCATCTTCTATCTGTCCGGGATCTTCTTTGTTAAATTCTTGATTTCGTTTAATCACATTGGCCAGTTAGCATTACGTTAAGGAAGCTTATGCGTAGAATAGTAACTCCATGAGATCCCATGAAATCCACCAACATAAAATGCCCATTTTTAATTGTCGATATAAATCTCGTGCGGAAATTATTCGTTTTCTATCATGCGAGTACGTTCGAACGATTGCCAATAAAACTTCCATTGAGTTTATGAGAGATGCAGTTACCTACTACTCGGATCTCATCTGATAAATGCAATCAATAAAAGATCGCCATTGGAAGCGTATAGCTGTTATTCTACAAAGCACACAGTTAAAATGGCGATTTTCAATATGGCGACAAAAGATATCACTTGTTTCCAACGTTAGGTGCACTTCTGTGTATAAATGTATAATAAATAAAGAAAGGATGTAGATGGCAAAGTACCGAAATCGCTTTACAGTTGACCTAACTAGTTGGAATTGACAATGCTTTACTCAACGGCAAATTTTGGCCCCGCTATTATCGAATCGGCCGGAGAGTTATTTCAGCAGTTTGTATGTGTGTTCTATATGTCTAGACGCTTGCTTTGGAACCCAACAAATTTTGTCACTAAAGCTCCGCGTTTACTTCTTTAAGAAGTTTTCTATATGAGCAATGTGTTTTAATTGTATCTTTACTACCCTCCGGCTGGAAAGTATGCAGCGGATCTATTGAGGGTTACGTAAACGATCGGAGGATGGTACACTATATCTGAAAGCCTTGATCTCGGCGCTTTGAATGAATCTCAAATTATTTTTTAACTACATTGCCTTAAGCTCATAAGAGAATAAATTGCAAGATTCAAGTTTACTGTGCAACGGATCAAGCATCTCAAAATGACGCTATTTTCTAAGAATATGACATTTCGTTATCAACTTTTTTATATTCTAAATACACTTGCACTTTTCAAGTTATGAGATCGTTGACTTGGACTCGGGCCTTTGGCAAGTAGGCTGTAGCGAGCCAAAAAAGAGAATAAAATTTGAACGCACCATCTTGGAACAGCAGTAGCGAAGACCGCCTAGTGCACAAACCTTGTATTCGGTACCATTCGGTTCTGCCATTACAAGACCTTCGTATCTATGATAATCGCACACGGTCACGCCGGTGAGCAGACGCAACTAAGTCGGCAGGATCTCACCTCCAAGTAGCTGTCCAATTGGAAAAGCTTATTTTTGGTACATTAGCTAATTTGATGTAGGTTTTATACACTATAACTTCGTAACTACTAAGGTTTATATTATGCCTCAAGTGCACTGTCAACAATTGGAAGATATAGCGAAAAAAACTCCGCATCAAGTAATCACGATTTGCGAATAAATTACCTTTATTGCATGACAATGCTCGTCCAGAGATCACAGCGGCGATCATACGGTAGCTACAATTAAAGGCTCATTGTCATCTGCCACATTGGCTAGTCATTGGTCCTAGATAACTTTTTTAGTTAAAAATTTTTTAGTTGAAAAATTACTTGGCTATCACTATGATGTACAAATTGCCTTTCAAGGCTCTGTAGACCCTGCTACTCCATACTTCTCTAACAGTATTGAATAGGTTACCGTTTAATAGAAAAAATATTTCTTTCAAAAGTTCCAAAAGTTAAGTTCACTATGTCACGTTTCATAATGAAAAATCTAACATAAGAAACAACATGAACTTAACGTGGCTATATGCCAACGACGTTGTTATCTATGCAGTCTAATCTATCTGATCTATGCAAGGCCGAACTCTTGACGCACGAATGTTTATTAACCTACAGCAACAAGGGAATCAGCTAGGATATAAACCTAAACATAACAGTAGAAATTTAGAACGGTGACCGCTATGTAAAAAACCACAAGTTTTACATAATCGATCCCGAATTCAAATATGTAAATGGTCACAACTATAATAATATTTCTTTCCACTTCCATAGAGCTCACTGAGAAGAGACCTGATAATAGGAGCATCGAATGCGTTCGTTGGAATACGTACTTCCTATTTAAAAACTGTAATCTAAAATTAGTTACGATAGCCCTATCCGATTCCGTTAACTACTATTTAATGCGAGTTCGTTTGCGTCACGAATGCTAGATTGTGATATACCGATTTACTTCAAACAAGTTACAAAGCTTCACAGGATCTTTTATAACAGGATACTCTCCTTTCGAACGTATCAGTACGCGTGCATTACTTCAAACAAACGGAAGTATACACAAACTTCATTTCATCTTGGCAATGAAAAATCAGAAAGTAGGCGCACAACGAGCGCCACGGGAAGTGCCAAGTAGAAACCGCTTAATCAGACCAGCTGTCATGTGGTGACACGATTTGTTGTTTACGGATACCATTATTCTGGAGGTGAACGACATGTTTTTTTGTGTTCACAATAACATCGGCGGTTTCCCTTCATATGGCTTCTTCTTGGTTGCTAGGTAGCTTATTGTTTATGTTATGTGTTAATTTGATTATTAGATAGAAACTATTCAGTGAATTAAAAAGTACTTATAACTGTAGTTTTTAGACCTGATACGATCTAAACCGCGCCTCGTGCAACCTGATGTGAGTTCCTCAGAGCACAACCAAGGGGGAGCTGAAGCTACCAGCGCCCGGGTGAAGCGTCAGCTTGTAATACTGTATGAAAACCCCAGTCCTGTGCATTGCCCCTGTGACACGGCTGACGTCTTCCATTGGGCCAATTACTCAAACGCGAGCGTTGAGATAAGCCGGCGGTTAACCATAGCTTGCCGCGTGCAAAAGTGAAAAAACTTCGAAGTTACCTAGCTTGTAAGCGCATCGGTGGTCCTACTGCACTCCGGCGAAGCAGCAGATAAAGTAGTTTCTTCCGAGGTGGAGTTAATACAGAATCTGCAATTACTCGCAGCGCGGCCTACCTCAGGAAGGCTCCCAAGTACATGCGTAGACTTAAGGCCTCGCTGTGGCTGCAGGACGGTGAATATTACCAACAATAACGAGTAGAACAAGCAGCGAAGACCGACTACCCCCACGTTAGTGTTTCAAAACGTAGCGATAAACTAAGTGGCACCTTGCTGATATTGACAAGTTTCCGCCGTGCGTTCGAGTTACATTTTGCCGACCTCGACGCGGCCCATAATAAAGCGTTCAGGCAGCTCCGAAGTGCATACCAAGGCACAAACACGCCGTACCAGCAACATCTAGCAATTGTTCTAATGTGGTGCGGTGGTGCTAAAGCTTACACCTGGCCGTGTCGGAAAAGGAACAGATTCGTTGGTTCCTCTGGTCGGCGAACCTCTGCTATCGAGCCGCGCTCGTTATCGAGGGGCCCATATGCTTGAGTAACTTAGAGCCAGGTTGGTTGGTCTTGACACCCACATCTAGAACGACAACCATTTTTCCAATGAAAAGCATCCTGCAATTTGGTGTATGCGATAGGGTAGCACTTGCCAGCGAGTATTGCAGTACGGACCACGGTCATTCTGTTGTTCAACTTCCCTAAGCGCGTGTACCCTGACGGCAGACCCCACATGCCCTTCCTTAAGTAGGGTGTATGGCCTGTCTGTCGGTCAAGCACACCTTGCGAGTAGAAGGCGGTCGCAATCCGCAGACAAGGCCAGGAAGACGAACCGAACATAACGACACCTAATAGTCGCCCAATATACAAATAGTACGGCACAAGATGGCACGCAATTAACCAATATAGCAACGAGTAAAACGGCCACTCTATTGAACGACGCAAAGCAGCAATTTGTGCATAGATTCAGTCCCCGCTCGCCGCTTCCTGGACATAACACCCCTGAGTACGAGGTCATAAAACGCAACGCCACTGGCTCCCTCAAGGACAGCAGTGTGAATCGCTGGTCACCCATGATCAATAACCATGGCTGATCTCGAAGCAGAAGCACTGGCCGTAAGTTTTTTGAAAAGGTATTTAAGTCGCTTCGGAAACGTGTTTAAGACCACTATTACCAAAAATCAAATCTTTCTCACCAATGGGTGTTGCGCACTAAGAGCCAGGCTGGGCAATTAAAAAAAAACTATATTACCCTGTTCATGTATAACCATTCATAATCTTATAAAAAATTTGTTGGTAAAAAAGTGAATAGTTATAAAACTCAATATGTCTATATACGTCTTTCGTTTCCAACCGATTATTTTAGGAAGGCTAAAGCGCTTCCAACCCTAAACAAGGGGCAGCTTATTGTAGCTCGTCATGGGACACATACTGAATCTGTATCAATACAAACATATTTTTCGGCTTCCTACGCCTCACCTACCCACTTCGTTAGGGCTCGTGCCCATATAAGTAAACGTATTTTATGATTTCAGCACTTGTGAAGGCAAGCTACTCTTTATACGTAGCTGAAATGCTCAGCCTATCTTCACATTATGAAAATCAGAAGCCGTCAACTGTTTTTTTTGTTAATTCATCAGCAATATAACGTCATGGGAAATTACCTAGTTCATATGGCTTGCCCACTAATTTTAGGTATACCTAAAATAATATAGGTTCAATATCATGTTCCTTCAAAACCCTAGAAATATACGACCTCCTAATCCTACGATCCCTACTATCTCCTCGACCCGAGGAGACTCACAATGTCCTGTGTTGGAGCAAAACAATCCAGCCGATATCCTATATTAGCGTTTGCTGGCTAAAAATATCGAAAACAGCGTAGCCCTGGTGAGCCACATTTACTGTGTAAGAAGTAGACAGCATCCTTGCACCAGAAAGTGTGCGGTCCCGGCAAGATTTTTAACACGCATATATCGAAGAAGCCATGGCGTTTACAGTTTGTCAAATAAGCCCGTCTGATGCGTACCCGGTGCCAGAAGAAAATCCTAGAACCCGGGAGCGAATGCGTAATGATTGTGACTCCCGGAAGCAAGTGAGTGATGCGAAATCGTGCATAGGAATTGCATGTACAAGCACCTATCGAGTTTACTTGTAAGACGCTTAATTTCCTGGACTATCGTTACGCGCTACCAGCCGAGCAATATGGATTTTGCCCCGGTAGTTTTCTCATCGAAAATACTGAAGAAAAACGCTCGGGAATTTTTTTTTTTATATTCAGTTCTTGTCGATTTTGAAGATAAACTACGTTTAAGCTCGATTCTAGAAGTATTGTACCAAAGCTAGGACGCCAAGAAGCACCACCAGGAGTTTGAATATAGTTGACCTTTTGCGTATCCCGGATTAACTGTAACAGCGAGGGGAGGTCTTTCGTTAGATTAGTTTCGTTAAAAAAAAAAAAAAAAAAACATAGAAAGACGATAACTGTGGCAACTTCTTAACTATCAGTGGAAACCGCTCTCTAGTTAGAAAATTACAAATGCAGCTATTTATGGAATTTAAATCATTTGGAAAAGCCTTACCACCCAAGATCTAAGGAACTTTAAGCGCGTCAAACACCGTAAGGTCGGTCTTTGACTTCCTATCACGACACGAAACCGACATTTGCTGTCGGATTCACCGTTGTCCGTGGGAGAAGTTACAAATATCATTAGCTTGTCACACATTTACCGACAGCCAAATACCAAAAAGAAGAGAACTGGACCTGCCGTTCTTCACGACACTTGCTTTGAATGGCAGCAATGGGAAGCAGATAAATAGATGCATTATGACTAAGTTTATTGTTTATGGATACTATTATCTGGTTTGGTGAAACTCAACGGCATAGGCGTTTAAGGAAATGAATACCTCATTTTAACGACGCCGTAAAATTAATAAGTACCTACATTGTAGTTTACCATGAAGTAAACTATCAGAAAACAAATATCTTAAGAGATGCCAGCATTATTGTTGACAAAACTTTGCATGTACGAAAACTACACAAATATAATGGATAAATGAAATGGTTTTGAAAAAACAGAACTTTGAATCCTGGCCTAATAGCGAATCTTCGTAAGAGCGAAAGCGGAAAATTCTATAGGTACTATTCCAGTTCCCCAGATTTTTCCCATCTAGTGTTTCTACGCTTGGTATCGGCATTAGGCGTTCGCCACTAGGTGTCGCCCTAGCCTGACAAGTCCTCCTCAGCGGTACCAAAACCTACCATAGAATGGACGCCTGGCGCAGCTATCGAAAATGTTTCAAAGCATAACGTGATTTTCTAACATAATGCTTGGCAACGTAGTTGAAGTTTTGCGCGAGTTATTACACTTTGCTCTGTATTCTCAGATAAAACGATACCATCAACGATAAAGGCAAATTAGAAAAATGCGCGAGGCTAAAGTCGAGACCACCTCATGGAAAGGAGACTTCGGGTATCAAAGAAATTGTCTTACACAATCTGCACATCTGTAGTTGGCTATGTTATACTGAAAAGAAACAAGGTGATAGATTATTTAACAATTCAGTTTTGTATATGAGTACAGAATCTGGCGTTCATTGTATCGCGGATATATAAACAGCAAAAGCAAGCTGTGCAATAAAACGAAAAATCTAAATAAATAAAAATATAAATTTCATGATAATAACGCTTACGTAATATAGAAATGTCTCTGTATGATTATTTAATATACTGTAAGTTATATTAAATGCGAATTTTTACGCTATTATTTATAGACAGTTGGCTGTACTGGAACGACATTAGCTCATCGTCGCAATGTATCTTTTACTTATACATCGGATATCCGTGACTACGAAGGGAGTGCATACCATATCACCTGCGAATACGACCATACCAGTCGAGATTTGGTTATCCAACTCAATCACGATGGATCTGAAGCTCTTAAGATGCTGCGCTATCAATGGTTAGTCTAATAGTTCAGTGAAGTGCCATGTTGCATGGGTACGTACTACATTATCGACAAACACGTACTATACAGATTATTTTCCCAATGTATTAATCATTTTTATAGATTCATTTAACAATTTCTCATCCGTACGTGTATCGCTACATATTGAAACTAGGCGTTCTTCATTATTTTCGCTTTTTTTTTGCACAGATTGTGATTTAATTAGTAAGAGAAACGATTTTCACGAACTATTTATCAACCTACAACAAGTCTTTGGCGGTGTTTGAAAGTATATATCATTCTGTATTAATTGAAGTTTTCGGGGTTCGGGTGTTCCCTTTATTGTTAAAATCGCATCTTTATTTATCGATACACAGGTCAGTACGATCGCAAGTCACGTTCCCAAGTCAGTGAAGAGAGCAGTGAGGTCCATTGTAAATCTCGAGCCAGAGCTATGCGTTTGTTCTATATAGATGACGGTTCTCCGGGCCTAAAATACGATGCATTTTATGCTAGGCTCTGTAACTAATAATATGTATAGTACTCGTTGTTGGCGGGACTTGAAACAGGGACCGCTGGTCTGTTTTATCCGGGATTCTTTTAGCCGCGAATGAACCGGAAAGTTTAGCGCGGGTGTATGTATCTTGCAAGCCACTTCATCAGTTGAGCCATGGCAGAATTATAACAGAAAGCATCATTTTTCCATTCCTAAAGGACATATGACAATTTGTGGGTATGCCATTCTACTTTTCGACTCGGACCGATACTTGTTGTCGGGCAATAAATAACCACAAGCGCACAAGTAACCGTTTTTCAGTTAATCGGCCTACATTTAGGTTTCGAAAATATAACGCAAAGACGGGCCATGACTTAATAGGTCAACATTTACGCGCCGTTATAGCCCTATAAAGTGTTTTTGCCGCACGAAAGCGAACTGCAGCTACGCACGCGCTTCCATTGATTGAAATATGCCTACCGTGTACTACTTGTAAACTGTACAGTTTCATGTAATTCCAGCCTCAACCAGAACTCATATTACGATAAGACACAAGGAACTTTACATTTTGATGTAAGTGGATCGGAAGGCTTGGAGTTTGTTAGCTCTATGATATCGCAAAATCTGGGTAATTGCTTTTAGGAATGAAGGATGGTTTGATAATTTTCAGTGATCTATCGACTATTAAATATTGGCACGCAGTAACGATGACGTTGCTGGGTCTTCGTCATGTAATCTTTAGACCAGCAGAGAACTGAGAACGAAAATTCTTTAAGAATATCACGAACTTTTTCGCGTAGGATACTCAGTTAAGCATTTTGACTGATATAGCTACTTTGGACCAGTGATTAGACCGAAAGGTCATAAGATTCATGAAATCTTTTTTTTTTAATGTTCAGTGATTCGGTAAAAAACCGAAATTTTGGATATTTGTAGCTAGATTTCCTATATTATTACAGTAACCCTATTTGAAACTATTTTTAATTTGACACTTCAGATTTGTTACTGAAGCCCAATTGCAGTTTACAGAAACTGCAATTTATTTTATATATTTAATTTTTTTTATAAAAGAAAAGGTGCTATTTTCTTTCTAGAGAACCAACTGTCAACACTATGTGCTAACTCCAAGCCTCCTCGGTAAGATCTCACTACAGGTCTTCTTGCACTTGTTCTTCAGTTGCACTAGAATTGCTTCACGTTATTGGAGAGAAGGCGCTATCAGGTCCTCCTAGCTGTTACTAAGTCCGATTATTTTATATCAGTAGTTGTCTTCTTTCCGTTTAGCTCGTCGGTGTTCCGAATAGTGCTTCTTCTTCCTGTTCTTTTTCTATTCCAGCTCGTTTTCCTTTGCGCCAGCTTGTTCACCGCTTTAAATGATACCGGTGATCACATATTCCATGCGGCATCACTGTAAGCTTCTACAAGCCATTTTCTATTGGATCTTCCGCTGAACACTGGAAGACGGTGGGTGTTGCATTGTGGATTACGCCTGCTGTATATAATCCATCCTTGGCGCTTCAAGCCTTTTTACCGTGTATAAATGTTTTTTAAAACACACGCGTCCAGTTAATAATTTTTTTGATGATGAGGCCATAATTTGTTTAAGTGTTTGGTTAAATTAGGCCTCATTCATTGTTGCGCCGGTGTCTCGTCATGTTTTGTCGGTGAGGTTACTTCTTTTGGGAAGTTCTTCGCTGCGGTGCTTTACTTCTGCTATTACTGACCCACACTTTACTCTCTCGCTTCTTGCTTGGGATCGTTCTTCAACCTGTTTCTCTTCTTGACAGGTGCATTAGTCATACGGTGCAAATACTGAATATGTTTACGAGGTTTGGTTATATATGCGCTTGCCACCACCTGTATTGCTGTAAACCTTTACATTTTCAAGGGTTTCGTTATCGCAGTAGGTCTCTGCATAGGCGTCGCGTAATGCACAATCGACTCGACTACTTTGTTAAGAGTCTCTTTTTTCTTCCTGTGGATTTTTATTAGGCTTTTCGAGGCTTTCCCAGCAACTCTGCGGATATGGAAATTACCTTTGAGGAGCCCTTTGGAGCACTTGAATGATCATCAATCTATAAAGGGAGCCTTTTCCCGCCCATTGCGTTTATTGTTAGCTCACACTTCAGAAAATTGAATATCATCATGGTACATACATAGATAAAACCGCACACTATTTTCTTCATGTTTTATATAAAACCATGTTGATAGTGCTTTCGATAGACCGATCTTAATGAAATACAAAAGCATTCTTCTCCCTTCCGATTTCGCTGACAGTTTTCTACCTGTTTGACGTCTTCAAAAGCATTTCCAGTCGCGTCCAGTAGACAAGACGTTCCGTGATATGTAGAGATTTTCCTGCTTTCTTTACAAGACAGAAAACTACCCGTGTACATTCTGAGGGACACCTTTCCTTCTGTGGTATCTTGTTCAACTTACGGTTGAAGACTTCAGGATTTTCTAGAAAGAAAAGATTTTGATCCTGTTAATTAATAGTCCCGTTAATTAATAGCTTTGATCACCTTAGTTTCTTTTTGAGAGCCAAGAAAAACCGTTTTGTCCTTTATTTTGATCACTAGATTAGGACCTTGGAAACAGCCTGATGATAGTTACTCTACCAACGAATAAGGCTGCGCTGGCCATGGCTTTCTCGGGCAACACATCACTACCTAATGAAGTTCATGCTCAATGCATTCTTTACGTTGGAAGCGTCGCTACGTGACGCGACGTCTTCCCCCACCGATATTCCAAGAAAGCGTTTTGGACTCTCTGGCTCATTGCTGCGTGCAACAGGCTTCTCCTATGCAGTCCGTGGTTGGATGTGGTCTCCTGTATTGCAAAGTAATTATTTTGCCGAGTTTTCTTGGCCACCGTGTGGCCTGTTGCCGCTCTTTGTAAATCAATAGGAAGTTGTGTAACCAGGGCTGCCATCAACAAATTGCAATAAATCAAATATGATATTTTTTTTCAAGAAGTGACTTTAGCAAAGGTGCATGGTGGCATAATCTTTGTACAGCGTTTATGCAATAATTACTTTATATGATTTTTTAATATTTAAAACATAATTACATATTCTATTGATATGTAATTATGTTTTATTTATTAAATGTAATGTGACAAGCCTCCGTTAGGAGCATCTATGATAAGTATGTACACCTTAGTGTCAAGCCTCCTATATTTTGTCAGAAGTAAAACTTACGCAGAGCCCTACAGCGTTGTTTATGGAGTTATTATTAACATATTACATAATCCATTCAGCTTTAGCTGTTTAGACGGGCGCTTTATTCTAACCATTCATGACATAATTAGAATGTAGACTAAAATGGTCTGTAGTAGCCGCATAGACGGCTCTGCGCTACCACAAAATACTGAAACAGGTACGACGTTATGACGTTTCATCGATATTACATTTTTGTCATGCGCTGAGTAAACTAGTATTGCGTGCGCTCAAGAGCTTCGGTGTAAATGGGGTGGTTAGGGCGCACAACACAGTGTGCACGGTTTAATTGAAGTAAACTTTCGAAATTTATGTCAAAAGAAATAGGTATCAAATCCAGTATTTTCTGGAATCAAATCTCAAATTAGAGCAGTGGACTGGATGCAGATGTTTGAATCCTGTGTGGCTGTTTTTTTTTGTCACCTTTGTGTAGTACATATACAAGCTGCATAAATGATCATGTAGCGCTAAAGTCCTGCAGTCGAAGTCACAGTCAGGCAGTAGTCAGCTCTCGCCTAGATCACGCGCATCAAGAGACGTCATGTCGCTTGTGGTAATCCATTATAATACATAAACTGTGGTAGTACGTGTGTATGGCATATCAAACTTCGACATCTCGGTTCGGTCTCTTCCAGAGTACCTTATGGCACTAGTCAGAAAGAAAACAGGGTCGATTTGCGCTATTTCCTGTGCATGTTCATGGATGGGTTGTACGTAGGCTGTTGTTTCTAGTCAGTGAAACCTCTTTTGCAAATATCTCAAAAAAGCATTTAACAAAGGTGACAAGCTTGGCGATTTTTAGCAGTAACATGCAGTTCAAGAATGTTCGCTAGGAACATGGACTTAACATGATCCAGTGAAAAGTTAGTTGATTATTAGATACTCCCAGATTAGTAGACAGATCAGCCTGCCTGCCTGCTTGCCCTACAATAGCCCAGGACATCTGTGAGTTTAGTGAAATCTCACTGGATAGTCGTGGCCGATCCAGACCTTCGAAAAAGATTTCTCATTATCCAAATTGATTCAACGATGTGTCAACAGCGCAGCTTCCGCTATGACCAACGCTCGAAGACTTTTGAACCAGGCCCTGGTTGCACTGAAAACAAAGACCATGCCTAGGAACAGCAACTCCAAATCTCGTAGTCAGTCGCGAGTACGCCCTTAGAGCAGAGGTCAGAACAGATTTGTAAAAAACGCTAGAAATCATTCAGAATTGTGGCGGCACCTTCACATTGACGGACCTAAATCACGGCATCCAATCGACTCAGAAAGGTCTTGCCAACCAGTCCATTTTGACTTTCCAGGATTTTACTCCGTGTACTGCCTTGCGAAGAATGAAGAAGGCCATGGGCGCGCCAGTAGTGGAGTCTCAGTGTTTTACATTAGAATGCTGTGGACTTAATCATGCAGAGGACAACATCATAGCTTTATGTGACCCTAAAATACGACTTGTAGCGGCGTATGTACGACCAAATAACAAGATGTGCACTTTGATTTTGGTAGAGAATATTGTTGACAGCCTACAGGTCGTATCCGTTTACCTCGAATCAAACGTTAGCCCTTTGAAACACACTAAATAATTATTGCTGAGTAGGTAACCTTGGCAAGGTACTGACGTTTGCCGATCTTGCAGGAAGTTCTGTCGTACGTAACAAAAGCTAGTAGGCGTAAAGTCAATTATGTTGACAAGAAACATTTTCTCTGGGTTAGACCTTGAGGTTCTCTTCGAGAGTGGGATTCGAAGAAACTCCTAGAACGGAACCTTATTAACTTTTCCCAGATTGACATTGAGGTTTATGCGTATCATCCCGTCGACATCCTGCAATGTTCGGTTCACCCAGCTCGCCCTAGTAGACACCAATCGTGGCTCGATTACAATTTCCTACGCTTTTCGTACCCAAAATGCATCTGAGCTACATCACAACCACCAGCAGGACTACCAATCATAATGTTCGAAGCAATCTGCTGGAGGATCTAGGCCGCCCAACGCAAGAGATATTTACAAAAACAGGAAGCTATTTTCGTAAAACAGGCCAAGCATCAGCCATATAAATGAATAGGTGCCAACAACCTACGTTGTATTCCGCCGTTTCCTCGGTGCTCATCGACCACTTCGTTGGATGGTTCTTATTTAGTGACACCGTGCCTTAAGGAGTCTCACCGCGCAGCGCATCGACCGCAAAGCAAGTCGACAACGGGTAAACCCGAAAGACTAAGCCAGGAATTCTCCGTTTTGGAAGGTACTTAAGCGCTCAAAGGACTACATTTAAAAACGAACGTAGGACCGGAGAGTATTCAGAATGAATACTTAAGGCCGCCATGGTAATGGCACGGCACTGGACGGCTTTGTTCAACGTATATATTCCTTTTGGACTGATTTCTTCTAATTGGCTGGATGCAACGCTTTTCGTTATCCCAAAAGACAAAGGCGACCCAAGCTGACAAACTTCGTGGCGCGAGATCGTAAGAAAAAGCGTCTGCTATAATCTTTTCCTATACGTGCCGGTAAAAAAAAATAAACGTGTTCCTGAAAGGTATGAGTGACTCAAGGAGCAACACAGATCTAGGAGAGAGCGTTCAACCGAAACAGCAAGATCCTACCTGCCAGTGTCAAACGAATCGTAAGTAGACCTCGACAACGTATTTACGCAATATTTATAAACTTCAAAGCTGCCTTCAACTCCGTACTAAAAAATATTGTGTTAATCATCCTCGCCGACTTTGGAATTCCCATGAATATGCTCATCTTGTTAGCAGCGATACTCCAGAAGAACAGGTTTACAGATGACGATGGAAGTACTACCAGCGTTCTTCCTGATCACAGGTATGGCTCAACTACGGAACTGATAACTTAAACCCTCTATTTTTCTCAGTTTTGCTTAAGGATCTTCCGAACAGGTTATACAGGTCCGGAAATATGAGGTTTTCCTATATGCTGACAATTTAGTTCTTTACGAAGGCAGTCGCTTTCATATGTACCATGCCATAACGAGGTTATATTCCGTCCTCTCCAAATTGAGGTTGACTATCAACTAAAATTGAGGCTATGAAAGTCGGACCAGGTGGCAGGGTTATAGCTCATGAGACACTGTATTTCTTAGGCCGACTCCTGCTATACGGTAAGCGATTCATTTATCCAGGGTTGTTGACCTTGTATAATGGCCGAAGTGTCTCCGAGCATATTACAGAAAGATCGAGGAAACCCTTTATACCTCTGACATCAATACATAATCCCTGCCTGTTGTCTCCCTCAGCCATTTGGTGACTTTTCAATCTGCGGCCGCTCGCAGGGTGAGGTTCATCTGGAATAATCTCACAGTAAAGAGCCCAGATCGTTAGAACTGAATAAAGGCCTCGTTCTTCAAAAGAGCCTTGGAGTTGTCTACCTAGTGGCGGCGCCATTGTTTGCTGAGGACGTGCATTACCGTTTCCACCTATCGTAAATTTCATTAATCCAAAAAACTTTGGTAAGAGGGGATCGAAAATTAGCGAAAATCAATCCGTATTTCATTCAGCCGGGGGTATGATGGACGAGATCTAGATGAGTTTGACTGGTTTACCAGACATACGGTGACACACCAATACAGTAGACGGTTTTCACCATCGCCTATGAAGCACACAGGAGTACATGAATCTAATTAACACTGTGTTTACATTAAGTGTAGGAAGATCTGTACCACACTTCCTCCTGCTCACATGTTCAGTTGCAATAACTAACCGAATAAGGAAAGCAATAATGTGTAATGTAGAAAGCAATTACTGGTTGATTTTAAATAATTAATCCCATGAAACCTAACCCAATCATTCACTTGGTGATTTTAGCTCATAAACCCATTATATTAGGATAGCATTTAAAACCTGGCATGCTTAATACGTTAGGTTGATAAAAATATATAGTATCTGGAATGGTAAGTTCTGAAGTGCTGAAGGGAAACCAATTGTTCGGACACCTTTAGTGCACGTAATATAGTGCACTTCGGTTTTCAGTGTTTTTATTATTCAAATAAACTTATTGGCTGGTGCAATCAATAGATAACTAGCTCCTTCTGCGCCATTGTTAATAGACGTCGATGCTGCAAGTTCATACACTAAAGTTATTCTAAGTATAAGTCAAAAAAAATATTGCAGTCGTTTGATACGAGTGTCAAGCATACGTCGCCTGCTTCGTATAATACGAGTATATCATCTACCATTTACCCACTAGACAACTAAAACAACGTGCTCAAAAAGCGTGTGCTCGAAATGGGTTGCATGCCATATTATTTAAAAAAAATTTTCAGAAGACAGTTCGTTGCTGATTTTGGCTATGTTCCGAGTTTTCTGCGATCACTAAAAAATCCGGAATCTATTTTGTTACTCGTTGGGCGATTGCTGTTTAGTACTGGAAAGCCATGAGTCACCGGTTGCACAATCTAATTTTTCGTTCAATTACGGTTTCCTTTCAGTAACTCCCCAGATAACGCGCTTATTATTATTACTGTATTATTATATATAATCGACCAGTCAAGAACATTTAGTTCACCACAATAAGGATATCTATGATCAGTATTATTACGCCTGCTCGGTGTTCGTTTGAGTGGAACAGACGCTTCATATCGCTGTCGTTTATCAAAGAAAATCGACAGCAAGACGTAACGAGCAGTTGTACGAAAGTAATGCGGAATGAGGCGCTTGGCCAGACTCGAATCACTCGGTAGATCCGTCCGTGAATCTGGCTTAAGCGTCCGGCAATTCGTCGTTGCCAACGAACAGTTTTAAAAGTGGCCGCGCGTTGCAGTTTGTTGCTTCTCGCCACCGTCATTTTATCGATAAGGTATTGACTTTGTATTCACCCAATGAACCGTTTGTCCTTAGGTGCATGCAGTACTAGCGACATCATAGCACGACTTACTACTGCCTACTTAGTCTACCAATTATCGGGGGTACTCGTACAAAAGATGTACGCACGGAATGTCTCGTGCCGACTTAGACACAGCTGCGGAACAACGGGCTGGACCGAATAAATTGTCCACTCGTTTCGTCTGGTTGTCGGCGCCCGCTATGCTAAACTCGCGTTCTATCTAGGGCTGTCAGTTAGGCTAAAGTCTGTCTTGATGATCGGCTGTCTTTGTGACTGCTGCCTCGACCATTGTCCTGATTTATAATTACGTATCGAGTTACGTACTTGCTTTTTGATACTTCTTGCCCTGCGCTGTAGCTGCCTTTAAATTAGATAATTCACTATCAAATCCGTTTCCATTGATCAACTGGTCCCGACGCGCTTAATTTTCGAATTCAAAAGGGATGCTTGACGGCAGCACCGTCTGCAATTCCGTTTGAAAAATAGGAGCGTATACTTGCAGTTCAACTCCAAGACCCTTTAACGCACAGGACATAGTTTGTGTGTAAGTCATCAAGCATCGAAGATGTTTGCCATCCTTTCCGAAACGAGCAGCTAGGACTCGTTTTCTTTCAAACTTAATTAGCTCGTTATCATTTAATTTGTTAAGTGCAACACTATAACCCGCAACTCTGCGCCAGCCTTTGGAAGCACCGCTCCATCAAGGCGATTAGTTTGGCTATATCAGAAGCTGTCAACCGCTACACGACCCATGCGTTGAACTTGGATTGGAACAAACGAAGGAACCTCTGCTTTCGAGCGAATGGTAAGCTGGATAGGCATGGATGAGCCTGTATGCAACACGCGTCCAATCCAGCATGGCTGACGATTCGTAGTTCAGTATGACGATTTCCGTTGCTTTGGGGAGAGCCCTCGGAGATTTGTTACACAGACAGCTATGCGAGGTTCTCACGATGTTACATTTGTTTCTTGTTGGATGTTGTGCAAGCGATCGGATAATTATGTTACTGTTGCTGTTTAAGGTTTTTAATCTTTTAGCTTTTAGTTTAAATCTTTTAGCCGGGACACCATAACAGTTACCGGCAAGTCTTGTACAGAATCGTTTACTTTCAATAAACGCAAACCGAATGTAATCGGTTTCAGAAGTATCTACTATTGAGATAGGCCTCACACAGATGCCTCATTACACAATTAGTGTTCTTATCCGAACGAGACGACAAAGGAACAGCCATTATGTCAGAGCTCAGCGCCCTTCGTTGAGGGCGTAGCGCTAGCAGTATTGAACAAAAACAGTTTGTGGCCACAGTTTATTAAAAGCGCTATAAAAACAGCCCACAAGGTAGGGACTGCGACAGAAGAGCGGGGTACGGTATACTGAAAACTGGGTTTGGAAGTCAGCTTTTGGGTTAGATAAAGTCTCAGAGGTGGCGTGCATAGGCCGGGCTTAACCTCACATAGTATAGTATATTTCAAATAGCAGCATACATGCAGTGTGAACATAGTGGAAGTATTGAATAATTGTTAAGCAACGTTACTGCGACAGGATTAGCATATAAGCGTAACATAGTGGAACAGCTTAATTTGAACGATCGTAGTGGGGGGATCACTGAGACAAGGCGGAAAGTCTACCTATTGACCAAAGTAGAATAACTGCAGTTGAATTAATCGAGAAATCACTAGATCTATTTCGAAATTTGAGAAATGGAATAATTGAAATGGTAAAGCAGCAACTTGAACGAACCAATTGACTAATGTGGTAATGGTGGTGTGTAATTTAACTATTATCTATAATAGATTGGATATGTTTATGTCAACAGGCTGACGAGATAACTCCGGCAAGACAGCAGGGATGTTTTTGTTATTCTAAATGAGAATGGGGATCTCAGTTATATCTTGAGATACGTAATATCGAATCACGGATTTTTTACAAGGAAAAAAATGCCATCACCGGGACAGGAAAAAAAAGTAAGTTAGCTCAGTACTGCAACGAGATTACAGAAGCATTTTATTTATTTAAATATTGGGATTACTGCAAGAGCGACACAACTCTGGTGCAAGAGAGGCTAAAAACAATTTCTGCGAAATGCATTTAATTGTATCGGTATGCTTACATGTTACCTCGTCAATAAACAGGTTGAAATCAACAAATCGAAAAGGATTACAAAAAAAAAGTATCAAGATAATTTCGTATGTACATAATAAATAGCCCCTTTACGGCACAGAGTTTTTTTTACAAAAAAATTGAATTCTTGTTTAAATAAAAACCATCGCCTGAAGGAAACGGTACTAGCCGTTAAAGCTGAAAAGTATGAGAACTATTATTGACAATATTTTAGCTAAGATTACGCCCACTGTGAGAGAATTTTACAAAGTGCACCATGGATTGCGCAATAGTGTACCATGTTCTTCAGCTTTCCCTGATTTAAAATTATGCTTATAATCATTACCGAATCACGTTAATTGAGCGACCGTATTATCAACAAAATTTGAATAAGCAAAAAAAATATTAATTAGTTAGAAGTTTTTTTTTAATTCATGGGAGAATCTCGTGAGCGCATTTACAGTTTGCGAGCATTTTTCAGCGACGTCCTTTTAGAGGACAAACGTTATTGAAAACTGGAACGATCGAAGAGGAGTGGTTCCTGAAGGCGCCATAACATTCTAATAATGCTATCTGTATAATGCTAAAACTTGATCTTGGATCATAGGACTGGAAAAACAATAGTCCAAAAAACAATTGTCGGGCGCTTTCGTGCGATGGGAACTTAACCTCGTTTTGTAGGTGGCAATAGGACTAGCCTAACTGGCAAGCAATCCGTCGTTCTTTCTTTCGAACAAGGACAGAGCGAAAGGTGGTATTAAAGAAACTTGATCAGTTACAGGACGAGAGGTGCTACAACAGAAAATTACTCATTGACGGGGAGTATTCTGTACACGAATGAATCAACCGTAGAACGAAACTACCTTAAGGTCAATGTGTCATCGGGGGGCTGCGGAGGAACAAGACTGTCGTATGGCTTCACGCCAAGGGAAGTTCCCTTGGTGTGGAGTGGAATGAGCTCCTCCTGAATAAGTGGAAGATTAATGAGAAGGTGCGAAGTCATCAAAATGGAGCCACTATAGATTTCAGCTTGTGTCATTGACAAGGCTTCATGTGTACCCAAAGTTCTTAAAATAATACTTTTAAAGCAACTGCTCAAGGTCTTGTAAAATAAAGAAGTGACATGTCAGCCTATGACAACTTCGGCTCGCACTAGACAACGTTTTAAGTGTCACAAATGATTTTGACGCGGCTAGGGTTAAAAACAGGCAGGTCCTCGCACTTTTTTTAACCTGAAGAAGCGTAAAATTCCTTAGACCATCTTGCCTTGAGAATAATATTGGTTGAGCTCTTAAATATATACATATATAACATATATATAATTAATAGGTTCCACAAATGTATAACAACGTATTTTTATGATCGCAAATTAAGTTAGAAATGTGGTGGAGCGCAAAGCAAATGAGTGGGTTGATAATGAAGAGTTTCTTTGGAAGAAGTGTCGTTCCCAGTCCTGTTGGTGATGTCTATTGCAGGTGTGGGCAAAGCAACGATATGAAGTCTTAGGCTTTCACAAAACCCTAATGATGAAGCACTGTAGAAAAAACTAGCTGGGAGGAATAACCGTTTTGCACGGAGCATTAATGTCCATAGTTGAGAAATTAGTAGAATAAGGTGTGAAGGTAAAGCCGCACAAAAGGAAGTTCCATATAAAGTAAGGCTAGAAGGTCAACCTTAGTATCTAGAGATTAGCAATGCATGGACCGAATCAACAATTTTTTTTCGTGTTTCGATTAAATATAACGGAATACAATACCGTGTAATCGGGACGCGAGACGCTACTTTTGTTTATTTACTATCTGCGAAACCACATGCAAAATATCACCTTGTATTACTGTATGTACAACAGAGCCATGTTGTTATGCCTCTGTTGTATTGTATTGTAAATTGATTACGAATTTGCGAGAAATTTAACAGGTAAGAATTGTGTATCTTGATGTAGCGGGATAGCTTTAGGCCTAAGTTGTCATTATTATGAACTCAGTTTTTAGTTAGCTTGTTGCCATGTCTGCTAAAGTACGTAGAAAGCGCCGACTGACAAGGCACCTTAACTGACTAAATCGATTCAACTACAAAGCGTTAAAGCAACTGTATGGGGTTGTCGAAAAACTCAATAAGCTCCCAGAGTGTCACTTCTGGCAAACTACTAAGAGCTACCCATGAATCTGACACACGCAGAAACTGACGCATACCGCTTAAACGATGGCTGAAGTAGTATAATGGCTAGAACCAAAAGTTTGACAGCTGCAGAACTAACTGCCACCTAGAAAGTTTTGCTGACAATCGATTGCTCAATTTCAATTGATGACCCCCTCGAGCTAAAGGCGATAGTATTTTCTAAATTGACTAAACATAAATCTATGAGATGAGCTAACAACTAACAGAGACAGCAATGCGGCCTTGGCCCAAGGAGAGACCTTGGCGGTAATAAAGGTGTGTACACGTAAACATGTTCGCTTTTTGGCGGTTCGTGAAAAAGGGCAACTATGGTCCATTGATTAAAAAACTAAAATCAGCAAATTATATGCAATGTATAGAATAACGGTGCCGGAGATGTGTAGTTTAGTGAGTACAAAATTATATCAGCGAATGCGGCTTTCTCGCGAACGTAAACTGACATTGTAATTATTACGTGAACACGAATAGCTAGTCCAGATTGACGAGTACTTTCCCGTTTTACATTGATTTGGCCATCGCTTCGCTGCTGTTATTGAGACAGCATAAAGGTAGACTAGATCGCTAAGAAAACACGAATGAAAGTCATAACTGTAGTGGTCTAAGGCTTGGACTGAAATATACAGAGTTTCTAGTTAAGCTTGTCAAGCAAAATAACAATTGCAACAAAGAAAAAAACGTGACGGAGAGATAGAAATCTATAAAAGTGCAAGTATATATGATGAGCTAGCTATAAAAGTAAAGGAAGTGTAAGATCTTCTAGTGTGAGATCTTTTGAATGTATTAAGAGTTAAAAGAACAGACGGTATCGTTTCAAGCAAGATATGAGATTATCCATTTTTAATTTCGAATCGTTCTTAATACTTTACTGAGTGATTACAAGTTACCGTATTTAAAAACTCAACGGAATTACCGTATGATATTTCTAAATTAAAGTATAGGAAAATATGCAGAACAGCTGTTTATATAGGCGCTAAAAGTGTAGAATTTTAACCAAGTTTCAGAAACAATATTATTTTATATATATATAGAAAAACTACTATATAGAGTGCCTCTCTTACGTGCGGTAACACATTAAATATACTAAATCTATGTTACACATGACCAATGTATACATTACAATTATTACATCGAATGTGAAATACGTCTGGCTCAATATTAGCCTGTTTGTACTATAAAATATTTAAGCAAAGGGAACATTTGCAACAATCTCCAATCTGACACTGTTTTTAACATTATATGTTAATGTATACTTCCGTGGCACGAGGCCTATTTACCTGTACTTTAAAAAATCAACTTGAATTATACGAACGCTATCTAGCAGTCCTAGATATATATCGCTTATTATAAGTTCAACGTATATGTCCCGATGAGCGGGTTTGAAGTTAATACAAAATACTTTTTTTATATAAAAGGCCTATCGTAACGGAAAACATTCTAATTTTTATTTGGAGGCCGAAATCTAAACATGCATTAAGAATATCAATTTTCTAATCCAAATTGCTTTTTGTATTGTATGAAATTACACCCAATAAACGTGGGGGTTAGGAATACAGAACAAGCCTCACAACAAGACAATGCCGGACGATCGGCCGGAGGTATGACGTCGGTGGATGAATCGTACCATTTCAAGAATAACGGTAGCAAACGTGTGACGTTAAGCGGGGTGCCCCCATACACTCGCGTATCAATTGGTTTAGTACCTAATCCCGAGCATGAGCAAGGAGGCAAATATTGGATCTACATCGGAAGTACCTGTTGGACTGGTTCGAAAATCGGCAAACCATCTAAAGTACATATTCTTCCGGTAAGATTGTAAACCATAGATATATGCTCACAGAAATGCATCTAAGCGTTATGTAACTTTTACACAAATTTCAGTGTTTAGCTCTCTGGAATAAATCAATGTTATTCTCATTGAGCTTTATCACTCTTCGGATGCCTGACTACTGGATCTGAGACAGCTTGTGCACTTTCGTCTACGCAGAAAACGGATAAGAGCTGTACAAAGCCCATTTCCTGTTTACCATTTGTAGGTGACACAGCGCACTCATTTGCAAACACCAAACGCCGCTTATGTTAAACTGGAAAAATCCACAACATGACAAATGCTGTTCACGTATTTTTAAAGGATTGGACGAGGAGAAGAGATTTCTTCGAAACACATCAGAATCATAAATTTGCAATACCTCCACCAATTCTAAGAAGCTAGCTCGTCTTAAAATACAATGGATGTATCAGGGAGTCACATTAATTGATACTTTGGAATATAAAATCAATTCTTTATATCCTCTTGATTATTTTTCACAAAACATGTAAATAGATCGTTCATCGAGATACCGTTGTCCTGTGTGTCGGTGCATTAAGAACTTAACTTTCTATTCTGTCGAGGTTGTGAAAGCTTGCGTGCACCACGAGGTATTCCATTGATTACAAAGAAACAGTCGATAGTTTGTGTTAAATTTAGACTGACTTTTCCAGCGCTTCTTTTCACAAGATCATCGAATTTATTGCTCTTATAGAGAATTGTACCCATTTCTCGTTGTCGTGATTGCTGTCACTGCCTCTAATGTAGTCCAGGTCCTTGGAACAAGCACTCTACAATCACAGCATTCCCCTGATGACCTGTTGTCCGTCGTGGATGTCATTCTGAATTATTCGAGTACGCTTGGTGAACCAGCATATTCGCCGATCAATGAATTTCAGTTAAACGCTCTTAGAATTATGTTGGATTATATATCGAAATAAAATTTTTGAGTATAAATGAAACCTCACCACTCGGATAACACAGTTAAAACGAGCTAATTGTTATTATTAATATTTTAGTAAGAAGCCGTGATGTTCTATTTAACAGCTGCATTCAATTAATCTATTTACAGACTTCAGCGTTTACACATCCTCTTGTTGAATGGTCCGCGCCACTTAGCCCGAACGGACCAATTGACGGATATGATTTTAGCTGGTGCGTTATGCCAACTGAGGAAAAGGTGAAGAGATCTACTAGAGACGTATCCTTGACACAGAAATCGAAGAACAGCAACAGCAGCAGCGTTTCTATAGCAAGTGAACAAGGACAGTCAATTGGCCAGCATAATGCACAATATCAATCAGGCCAGAATGGGCAGGGAAGTCATTCCCGACGGACACAATCTGGTCAGGGGGGGCAGTCTTCGAAAGCAGGTCTTCGCCAGGGAACAATTAAAGGAAACAACAGCCACAGTGGGAACACGCACAATCAAAGTCCTTCGTTAAATGAAAGGGCGGTTTTGACCCGAGGTCAAGGTCAACAGGTTTCGCAATCCCCTCACAATAGTAGTCAAGGAAAAACAGACAAAGTTTCTGCGCTTAATATAGACAATAATTCAGGTGGTATGAAAACAACAATAATATCGACAGTTTCAAGTACGGTCACAACGGCTACCAGGGCCTTGCCGCCGCCGCCGACGACGACGACCCCAAAACCGGAGGCAAAATGCGCAACGAAGGATATTCCCGTTAACCCAGCCAATGTAGATGTATTTAAGGGGTATAAAGCGGTTATTGAAGACTACGATCCCACAGCTACATATCGTGTATGTATACGAGCTTACAATTGGAAGGGCACTGATAAGGTTCATTCGGATGAAGAATGTCATATGCGTTCCGAAAGAGCCCATTTCGAACGGGAGTATTTCGAAATGTGTCCACAGTGATTTATAAACGTTGCATTACTGTAAACTCGATCTATTCCACTCAGATCAGAGTGCCTAAAAAAATGTACTCAGTTGCAGCTGAGACTTAATTACTTTAAACGAATAAGCTGATTCATTTAGTTATGACAAACCTATTATGAATATCGAGAAGAGTATACGAAGTAAGCCTTCTACTTATTTGTAAAGACATAATTAAGAATAAAAGATTTGTTTTAACTCTGAGTTCGTTTTTTTCCAACTTTAAAGGCTATTTTTGTCCACTCTGGACTTATTCTTCGTATATTCCCCGTTATGTTGTTAGCTAATTTTCTGTAATACAGCATAACTGTTGTACTTAAATTGTCATGATTACCATCATTTAGCTTGCCTTAGCCAAAATAACGTTGTTGTTATTTGTTGTCGAGAGTTGATGTCAAAGTATATGCTCTTTAGACATTACATTGTGATCGCCTCTATTAACTTCCACTCAAGAAGTCATTAGGTAAAGCTTTCATTTGGTAAATATCTAAATCTTTCATTTTTGGCGCAGTCTGCATATATGGAATAATTCAGTACTTATACTTTAATCTCAAACGGGTACAATTTTTAAATGATTACCCGTTTGAGATTAACTTTTGCTTAGAGCCGATACTATACGATAATGAGTGATTGCATTCAACACCTAAACGAACTGAGAGTGAGAAGCCGTCGGAATTAAGCTTATTATTTCTTTACTTACTTTCACTTGTTACGTGTACGTTTCTCGCTTAATTTATATCATCTGGGTGGAGAAAGCTACTCACTCAGGAGTATCATGAGTAAGTTATCTCAATCCGTTGTTTCAAACAGTACCTGTATGCAAACAACCAATTTACTCTCGAAAAGCTTATAGCATTTCTTGTTGTCCATGAAGTAAAATTTATATACATAGTATTGTATTCAGATATCAGCCGTTTCATGCAGCTCTATTTTTTAAGGGAAAGTATGCTGAGATTTAGTAGATTGCAACGAAATTCTACCCTCTCTACAAACCCCTTGCTCACGTAATGAGATGTATTTAAAATGGGGTGCTGAGTAAAAGCGACTTATATTAGGTAGAAGGCCAATATGATTATTGTGAAATCATCTTCCACAAATTGATTGAATTGTTTTTGGGAAAAACAAGACTAGATATAAACGACTTGATACTTTTATCAATTACGGCGAAGTTTGTGAGTGTCTGTACTGCATAATAATTTTAAGTGAACTTGAAACTTTCTGCTACCGCAGTTTCCAGGAGAGCATATCGTATGTCACTACCATTGGTTTGCATACACATGAAGACAGATAATGCAAAGACAGAAAAGCAAGTGGCGACACAACTTTTAAGAGTGTCTCCACGTCATACAGGATTAATGGTAACAGCGAGCTTTGAACGCGATGCCTACTGCCAAGGTGGATGAAAGAACACCGCCTACAGAACGCTACCATAAAAATGGGACCGTAGCGATCTCACAGGCTACAAAGCGTCTAAGGAGCAATCGTGTGCATGAAAAGCCCGTTAGGATGAAAAAGGAGATCAACTACCCCGGGATTACTGTGGCTACGAGCAAAGCACATGTTAAATGTATGACTGGAAAACGTTAAGATACGCCTCCAATTTGACAGGGCTTATACCGTGAATAGGTGGCCTAAATAAAAGCACCAGACGCCTGCTAGCTGCTCTGGTGGTTTCACTTGTATGTTTGGTCCCAAGGCAATGCAGCACGAAGGAGCATGCAGCGTCGTACTGTAATCGCCACTAGGCGAGACTGTGACGAGCGACTTCAAAACAGTGTCCGAGGGAGCCCTGCTAATCCTTGACAGGATACAATTTTGAGATTACTTTGCATAGAGCTTGGTAATAATGGACAAAGTATTTGACAACACAGAATCGGGCGTTTGTGGAGCGATAAGGTCGTTAAGCTTTAAGTGGGAACAGATGAAAAGGTGGACGCGCTTTCCTTAGCCCTTCGAGTGATCTGACCAACCTTTTAAGAAGCGTATTTACCACGTGACACAAGTATTTACAGGTTGTGGTCAGTTCCAGCCCTAAATGGTCATACCATGTACTGCTTCAGACCGCGCAAAAAAAATCCTGCGAAAGGAAGCCAATTGAACATCTGTGAAGAATGTGATCGGACGCATGACCTAATCCGGAAAGGAGTAAAAAAAGACTTTTTAAAGGGATGATAAGACGGTAACAGGAAATCGACAAAGAGAGAATAAGTTCGTTGTGAATTTACCTGGAACCAGGCAGCCAGGTTGTCTGAGAAGAACGACTCATTTCCCCCTCGGGGTCCTCGAAGTTAGATGTGTAATAGTGCCAAGCCTCATAAAGAAGACGAGAAGTTGCGGTTTAGCGGGTATTAGCTTAGCTAGCAGCTAAGCTTTCATCTATCCCAGAAAAACTATTGAGTGAGTCGCACACTCAGGCCTTTTTTTATGTAATAACTCTGGGTGTACTGGTTATGCGTAAATGCATTCGGCCATATCTCTGAATTCTTTTAAGGGTAGACGATTTTTTGATCATAACGTTTACAAAAATTCAAAGGCTCCACGGCTGCAGAGTATAAACATTCTGCGCTCGAATATATCGTAGTGGTAATGCAACCTCCTATCATGTTGCAAACGCTTCGAAACAGCGTGTTGCAAAAAAAATATGTTTAGATTTTAATCAATTAAGCTGTTCTACCGCTATAAGTACGTTACATAAAATAAAAGAAGCATATAATAAGGTAGGTTTCTCGTTAATAATAACAATAATGTAGCTTTTTAAGTATTATTGTTTTAACTCACTTTTTTGCAGTCAAATTTCCCAGGAACGAAATTTCTACACTTTGATCGGAACAAGGTAGGTAGTATTTTCTTAGTAACTGAAAATCACTCCAGGTTTTGCGATACCGATTAATCTGATAGATACGGTGAGGTGGTACAGAGTAAAACCCAAAAAGGAAGGATCAGACCTTCAAAGACGCAAATAATAATAATCCTTACTCAATTTCACTAGCTTGTATTAACATTTTCTTCATATGGAAGCTTGAAATCTTTTACTCGAATACTGATAATTCTAGCATAATAATAATGACAAGTAATTCATCGTAATCTCGTCATAACTGTACCGCGTGAGGAGAAAATTTGAGTTAATGAACACAGCAGCTGGTTCCATGTTCGCGGACAAAACGATAGAGATCTATGACGCACTCATGGCATACAAGTACACCTTTATTAGTAGACA
Organism: Varroa destructor; assembly: GCF_002443255.2. NCBI lineage: Eukaryota > Metazoa > Arthropoda > Arachnida > Mesostigmata > Varroidae > Varroa > Varroa destructor. The sequence continues at coordinate 76,142,542 of NW_019211454.1, forward strand.
GGCAAGTAAATTAAAAAGCAGTTCAGACTTCCCGAAACCATGCGGCAAATCCATGAGAAAGTACGAAGGAAGATAATAGATATCATTCGAGATTTTTACTTGATGGGTTTGGAGTGAAAATGGTATGCAGAACATGTGGTTTCTGTTAAATGGTCTAGAATTGTGGCTGGGAAAACCAGTTACATTTTTCTTTATGTAATGCTTTTGCGACGTTTAGCAGACTATCTCTTTATCCGCTTGCTTGATCTAATTGAGCTTTTAGCGATCTTGTTTACAGGAAATTACTTCATCTATCTCCTCGTGCATGCTCTAAAAAATCAACATTTAGACTCAATCGACTGTTTAATCAAACCAACAGAGCAGGCAACATAGTGACGCTCGATTTTTATTTGAGGAAATATTTTCTCGTTTCTGCTGTAAAATATTTTTTTACATGTACGAGTTTCAGGAATTTGTTTTTTGTGACAGTCGCTTTCTGACTCCTTTCCAACGGGTTCTTTCAGTTAAAGTGTACCGTTTGTTTGGGGCGCTTCATAAGCTACAGGGATGCTACGCCCAACGCGTAAGGTAAGTATATCGAAGTGTATCTATGGCGCCAGAAATTGTAAAAAATTGAAAAAGAAAGTGGCTCACTTGTATCCAGGCAGTTAGGTTGTGTGAAATTAACTTGATGGATGTCAAAGGGTTGTTTTGCGTGTATGGCCTAAAGTAGTTCCTGTAGTTTGTAGCAAATCGTGTGAACGCAATCAAATTAATTTTACGGCTTATCAGAGGCTTAATTTTACGACAGTTCATTTTAGTACCTATTCAGTTGTTCCACATCGCTCGTATAAGCTAATCCGTGAAAGGTCGCTGAATCAAAATCTGTCATAGAAGGAACAGCTGAGAGAGTTGAGTTAGAAATAACAGAAAAGCGTGTCAACTGCTATTTATATGCGAGTGTATCCCGTATTCTCCCGAAATGATGGCATCACAGCATAGCTCGTTAACTTTCGATTCTAATTATTCACTGTTACACTTTATTATTCCCAAGAAAACACCGATTAGAATTTGGTGTTCTTAACGGTGTTATGTGTAAACGGTAAATTTCGCGTCACATCTTCCGCCTGTGTGACATAGAGGCTCGACCTTCATCTTAAGATCTACCGTACAGCGAGGCATACAAACTTCACCCTTTACCCAGTGCGGTTTTGTTTCAATACTGGTTAAATCATAAAAAGGGGACGTCTCTTTTCAAGCAACGCAACGGTGCCAAAATAATTATATTTTTTGTTGTTCTTCCGACTTTATCATTTTCTTAAAGTATTTCGTATTATCACCCCCTTTCTTCCCTTATTCGATATAGAGTTACTTGTTACTATTGATTTTTTGCGTCAAGTATAAGAATACACAATAACTGCAATGTATGTACGCAACTATTACGTAGAGTTTGTTTCCTGTCGACAAATTTGTTTAGAGACTTGATTCAATTACTACACTTTTCAAACTAAATGTTAGAAAACAATTCATATTTGAAAAATGCTTGTAGCAGGTTACCAGGTTAGGCGCAAGATACCTACGAAAAAGCGCCACCGTAAGTCTCTTCCTATATGTGTAGACAAGCGATAAAAGAGTAGATTTTCCAGTTTGTTACAATAGATCACTACAGTTCAGAATAACGTTTGTTTTTTGTAAAAATTTATTACCGAAACCGGGAGTCGAATGCAGTAGAACCACGCTAGTGTCGCACATACGAAAGACAATTGTCATTGATGAAGCTAAGGCTGAGGCGATTGATCAAAAACTTCTAAAAGATTGACGCATTCACAGATAAAGTGAGGCTAGGAAGGTTACAGACGAACGTACGAGTCGTAACATCGGTGTAGTGCGGAGCAGTGTGCATGTTGATCCAAAACTTCGACACGACGTCGTAATTAATAACTAGGCCTATCGATATAATTTGAAGCGAGTCCTTCTTAGGGTATTGGATGCGAGCAACTTTTGGTTTCAACAACATGGAGCAACTTACCACGCGGAAACAATGAATTTAAAACAATTTTCGCAGACCGACTAATCGAAATGCGTGACAGTGGTATCGAATGCCCGCTTAGGTCCTGCTGTTTGAGTTCGCCCAGTTTTTTCCTTTTTTTTTTAGGTCTACATGAAGGACAGTGTACATCAAGCAGCACTGAAAACAAACCACGGCCTATGTGAAGTGATTCAGCAAATCGATGTTGAACTGTGCAAAGCCGTGACTCTACATCTCTCGAAATGTACCGAGATATGAAAGTGGCTTCTGCGAGGACGTTTGACCCATACTATTTTTCACGTCTCATTCAAATTAAACCTCTGGGTTACGCTAACGTAGAAATAGGAACAAGCGGCAGAACCCGCTTTTGCTTTTACTTTTTGAGGCATTGAAATACAATAGTGCTTTTTAACGCAGCTTACACGTCTCCTCTAAGACTTCCAATGTATTCTCAAGGTCGGGGGTGTTTTGCTGAATAGTCTTTGTTTACGCTTATTTGTTTTTCATCCAGCCATCGGACTCTGTTATGTTCCTTTGGATAAGAGGGCTCGATTCTACAATTTTGATCGCTGTAATCGTGCCGGTTATTATGCATAAACTTTACCTCGTTCGTTTTGCGTTGACCGTCTTTATAGAGCTTTCATGAGCCTAGTCACTTTCTTAATAAATTCTCTCGCCTCATCCATAAAAGGCGCTGTTCTAAGCAAGTTAACAATTATTTACCTTTTAGCTCTTTCTAAACATGCGTAAGTTCCGACTCTCCTATTGGTTTATAACAAGCTACGAGCGTCTTACCTTTCTGGTGATTTTTTACGTACACAGCTGTTTATTTCTGCCATAGAACTTTTAGAAAGAATCCACGATTTCAGATCGTATCCTGCGATTTTGAAGATCCAAGGTTCCATTTAACATAGGATGTTTTTACCTGTAGAGTCGCTAATGATTTCCTGTAACAATCATTTGCAACGTAGTCGTTGGCGTGGAGTTTTACACGACTAAATTTTAATTTTAAACAGCAAGGAGTCATTAGCGAAAACTCCGCCATTTTTAGTACATTAAACTAATGTAGCGTTAATTATAGGATGATAAAATAAATCAACGACAACGTTTAAAATAATTTAAACAGCGGCAACTCCATGACATCGCATGACATTGGTATGGTTGTTAATCGTGTTTCTCTACGAACCCGCTGCTCGCACTTAATAGCTTGAATCGTCTGCTAGATCGTTTTTCCAATAAAAAATTTGACTGATTTACATTTACTTTATAGCGAATTGCTTAAGAACGACGGTGATGTTAACATTTTTGACCTCTTTCAGTTAACATTTATAAAAAGACGAGGCTAAAGACCTTTTTAGTGAAAAATCAAGAACGCGATAAAATCTTTAACAATCCTAGAACTAGCCGAGACACTCAGAACAAAAATAATAATTTTTATCATTCGGCAAGCGTAGCGGATTTACCTAAAAATGAATGCCGTAGTAACTGAACAAGCCAAGTTCAGCAAGCTTTTTTTGAAAAAAACACAAGGTGAAAATGCAACAACGATAGACAATATTTTTTGATAGTACATAAGAGGAATAGCATATAGAAACGTGTCAGCGATAAAGATAGTCGTGGAAGTAATCCATAGTAAACTTATAGTCCTCTATCGAAAACAAATGTGCGATATGGGCTCAATTAATGCTCTTTGTGGTAGGATTTAGTAAGCTGTGCTTAAAATGAGCGTAGCATTGGCCGTTCACGCCGAAAGTGGACTTGTGCTCGTCGTCCCCTATCCCTCGTAGAGGATCTGGTGCTGTAGTTGACCAGTTGTATTACCTAAGCTTCATGGCGCGAGCCATGAAGCTTAGGTAATACAATATAAAAATAAAGACATAGCACACAGTCGTTGTCGTATTCTAACAAAAAGATATCTGGCTCGCTTAGTTGGCCTAAAACATGTTTCGATCTTGACTAGGAATGTTTGTGAAAAGCAAGTAACTGGCATGCAAAGGTAGTGTGTATAAGTTCATTAGTAACGAGCTGCATAAAAATTATTTCCACGGGTGGGTCTCACAAACAGCGTTAAGATAAATATGCTACGTGCACAATGAATGTACAAGATCAACTTCTGCGATCTACAAAAAGCCGCGATAGATCAGTTACAGCAGACTTACTGGCAACACATGGTCCTATGTGTTTCCCTGAAGGTTCAACAAATATAACGCCGTTATCGTCAGTGATTTCAAATGCGCCTCACAAACCCTATCTGTCGTTGTTTCAGACTTCGTCCACCGTGCCAAAGTGCAAACCTCAAAGAGTAATTAATTCTATGCGCTAAATTCGGTATTTAATGGAAATAAATATGCTCGCCTTCAATGTCAGCCGCTGGAAGAACGAAACAATTAATGTGAGCACCAGCAAATTCGAAATGAGCAGGTCACCGTTCAAATACATAAAAGCAGATGAATAAGGAAAGTTGTTTGTAAGGCCCCCCCCCCCCTGCCAGGAGTATGGAAAAAAAAAGATAAACATTCATCCTTTACCTTCCGCTGAACGTTTTCCTAAAAGCACATTAAATAAAATCAACACGCAAGGAGACCCTGTGTGCGAAAGTTGTGACTTAGTTCGCATACTCGATAACTGTAATAAATTCGGATGTGTAGATAGAAGAAAAAAATAAGCACAGTCACCCATATAGGAGAGAATGTGATCTCATCTCTTATTATCTAAGTTGAAATACGGTTATAGGCAGCCATAGTCTTTTAGAATAAATATGACACAGAATTCGGGACTGAACTAATTCGAATGTTGAAGTTATGACACGAAATTTTGTTGTTCAAAATATACGTCAGGTCTGCAATGTCAGACCTGAACACCTTTGTTCTAAACATCTATTTGAAAAATGAAGTTAGAAAAGGCATCGGAAGATACGAGTGATTCGAATAACTTTTACATTGCATTTTTTTTGCTAGTGACAAAAAAGCCTTGAAAGTCACGTGAAGCCGCCAAGCTTTATTGCATTTAAATGCTAGACCGGAGAATCAAGCAGAAAAAACAAAGCTGTCATAATACTAAACGTCTAAGTTATCTAACTCAGACGCGTGATTTCAAATAACTTTTTTTACGTTACGGCACAACGTAGAGAGGACCAGCCTCTCTACGTTATGCCGTTGCTACAGGTTTATTGCAGGTAGAAAAATTCTTATTATACATTGGTTGTGTGCTTCAGGTCCAGTTTAATTCGTGCCTTACGAACACAGTACCGCGCGCCGTGGAAGCACTGTGCTTAACTTAACTGCTGTGATATTGGCAAATGTCGTAGTCGTGGAAAAGGAAAACCTCTCTACAATTAAAATGATACTGGCTTATTCAGCATAAGGTTGATTACCGATCATATTCTCATACCTGTAATCTCTAAAATAAATGAGCACAATACCCCTGTCGTGTTTGAAGGTTCAAAGTATTGGTTGTAAAAGGCCAGGCGTTCATTTAGGTAGCTAAAATATGGCCGCATCTGTCGAGGTAAATAACAACAAAGCACGTTGTCCATCAAGGTCTACCGATTAGTAGCCTTAAGCTAAATAAAGCTTGGCCTATTAAAAAATAATCATAAATAAAAATTATTACTTCGATGTAGCCGGACGATAGAGACGATAGGAGATGATAGTTCTAGGAGAGACGCTTACCATCTTGTGAACGCTGTAAATGACCTGTTAGATATAGATTTTTGTTAGATAAGTGGATCCGTCGTGCATGGGTGGTTTTGCAAGGGAATATATTTATCCGTCTACCGCATGTCCGTGGTAAGAGCAGCTTGAAGGGTCAATAATGCTTGTTATTTCGCAATAAGCTACTCAGGATCGACTTCCTTTCAATGATGACGCTAAATGAAGCGTCACGAATATCAACTGCTGCTAGATTAGTGTATTGTAACATTTTCAATACTGAAATCTCATTGCGCCTATATATTGTTTTCAAGCTAAACTAGGCCAATTTACTCGCCACAAAAATGTCTGCCTTATCCATTTTTATTTCAACTCGCTTGTGAAGAACACAGTAAAAGGAATGTGTATAAAAGGTGACTGCATAGGGTGCGTCGAAGGTTAGTCTCCTATTTCTTTCGGATCGGAAAACAAAGGTTCGAGGTTCTGTGCACGTCTTTACTCTCAGGTTAGCTTAGCCCCCGAGGCTTTATTTTGTGTTATTTGTGAAAAACAAGCTCAGCCAAACTTTTTCTCAGAAACCGCTCGATATGTTTTGCGTAGTTTTAAAAAATAATTCAGAATTAATTTTGTTTTTGGTGCCGTTTAATCTATATTGTCCTTCACATAGTTCCACAGGAAAAACTTGCTTATTGATTGAAGTTGTAGGAGAGTATGTATATTACTCCACATTACAGTCCGGATGAATTGGCTTTAGTTTATTTACTAATGAGCCCTTTTATTCAAATTTCTTCGTCAGTCGCCTCAGTGTTACTTCCGTCAACGGGAAAGTTCTGTGCGACGCTTGCGAAGTATAACTGTAGTAGACTTCCTATTACGATAATTTTTACAACAAACTAAAACTATTCAGCATTCCGTCATTTCTATACGCAAACGCTACATGTTTATCGCTAGTCCAACAGACATGGGGGAGATGAACAAGGCAGAACGCAGACATTTGGTACTCTCTATAGAAACAGCTTCCTATTTTATATTTAAACCTATGTAAAAAGTAAGTAAATAAAAACTGCCAGTAGCCGGCCGGACGTCTTCTAGTAGTATCGATTTTTTTAGCTATTTCGTTTTTTAGATATTGATGAAAACTCTGATTTTTTTCACCGCATGTCTTATTGCTTAGATCGCCTAATTTCAAAAGAAAATACTTATTCCCAAAATTCGCGGGCAGAAGATATTTCAGTTTCTTAACCATAATTACCACAAAGTATATTGGAGCTTTTAATAAAGCTATGTTTAGTAGCTTTTCGAAGCGATGTTTGAATAAGCGTTGGAAAGTTAAATGGAAAATCGTTGGTGCTGTTCTCCTGGAATAGGTGATACATGGTCCAAGTTGGTTACTTTGGCAACGATAGATGATCAACAGGCGCGCGTTATACTGCATCGTTAGTTCGCCTTCAATGCTTTCCTCTGAAAGGGGATATTGATTTGAAGATTCGGCCTTAAACTATACAAAGCATCCATCACTGTTCAAACTAAACTCAAAGTTCCAACAGTTCTATTAAAGACAGTCGTTTTAAAACCGTCGACTTGTTTGCAGTTGTATTTGATTATCAAGTGATGTCACCAAAGCCGTTTAATATTCATTGAAAATTTTATGGTAGCTTATGGGCACATGCTATACATATGCGCATTGGCACCTATATGACCACCATAGACGCAATATAGGAAGGCGTAAATGCATTTGTCCGAAGATGTTAACTGGATATGAAGACCGGTCGAAATACCTTGTGAATAAGCGTAGTCAAAATGCCGCATTTGTGGTGTACCTGGCCATGTACCGTTGTTTACATTTGTTCCAGTTCTGGTTGGGTAGAATACAGTTGGCGTATGATACACCAGATTAGTATATCTAAGTATCTACTGAGTGAAATAGGTACTATTTTGAAATTTAGTGAGTCGTAATTTTCGAAATCTAGTTAGAACGGAAACATTTTAGTACCTATAGATTGAGTAGATCGTAATGAGTAGTCCCTTTGACTACCCTCTACCAAACTTCTTATACAGGCAGATCACACATCTTTACATTAAAATAATATTTGTTATTCTAAACATTTTCGTATACGTTTGCGAAATGTTTATGAGGATGTTTACGGATGTTGTTGTTATTCTAGCGGTTAGCTGCATGGCAAACGCAGCAAGATCACTTATGGTAAGCTGTATATTCCATGCTTTACCTTCATTCTCCGTGGTAAAATTGGATATTCTTGCAACATTGGCAAATATAACATTCTGGGATAGAATATGATATTAAGGTGTATTTATGGATTGAACAAGTTTGTCAAACTTGTCTCTCTCTTCTCTGTCACTCAAATGCAATAAATTGTTGTGTTTTAGTGTTCTATTTTTACCTAGGTGCTGTTAAGGCTACTTTAAGACAAAAACAGTTCAGGCATTGGTTTTTAGTCGACTTTGCCGACGCATGAGGCAAGTCAACGTCAGATATTGTAGATCGATTGCATAGGACGTTCTATATCCTATACATGAAAATAGGAATTTTGTTTTCACAAATTGGCATAAAAGACCTAATTTATTTAGGTCTTCAATGCAAGTCAATTTAGGGGGTATTTATGCGCCTTTGGAATCTATACTCGAAAGAAATGTAACGATAAATAAAGAAAACGACAAAAGTTCATTAGCTCTTTTCCTAGAATGTTGTAGGTGTCGTGTAAATAATAAGGCTTACTAGATTTTTCGCTAGAGATTTCTCTTTTTCAGGCGTTATAGCCGCAAGGAGTTCTATCGAAATGTTTTTTTCTAGTATTTGTTTCTTAAATTTGCTTTTTCGAAGGCGCGCGCTGTCAACTTCGTATAGATCGAAAACGTTGCTCGTGAATTTACTGTGTGAGGCCACGCCGTTCGAATTTAAATAGCTTATGGCGGTCAGCGGCAAACTAGCTGCAAAAGCTTGGGTTGTCTCCCCAATTTGTCTCTTTGAATTGTTAAGGGTAAACCAGGTCAAAATGACAAACCCCCTAAAGGGATCTCATTTATATTTGGTAAACCATGATTTTTTCATGCATTGCTTGGATATAGGTAGCCTACCCCGAGCTTCTATTAGGACGTGGTGTTGGGGTTATCGCTGCGCCGTTCTTGCGAATAATAATACTATACAATATTCTAAGTAGAATAATGATATAACGAAGAAGCAAGACACAAATTGCATCCAATTTCACAATGAAAACACGAGAAAAATAGTCTTTTCTCCGCGCAGATTACAGAGGTTTTCACGAATATATTAGCAACTTCCTACGCAACTGTGTTAGTAGAATGGTATTCGTTAACGACTTGCTATAAAACTGCATTCAAAGTGCCCCGGTATTATTGTCACGTTATAAACAAATGCCCAATGTATAACGAGCTTTGTATTTACTTCTTGTGTTCTATAGCTAGCAGGGTGGAAAGATGACCTCCGCCTTGGTCGGGCGGTCTATTGCCTGACCCCGTATCACTCCTCAGTTTAACATTGGCGTACGAGCTAGGTGACAAAACGTTTTTAATCGCAGCGATTCTTGCAATCCAATGTTTGCACATTAGTATTTTGCTTGACTGCACTTCTGCTCTCGTTATCATGACCATTTTTCCTCGTGTTGGCCTCGGGTTTGCCGCCAATGCTATTCCGACCGTCTACACGAGCTATGTATACATTGGTAAGCTAACCATAAATGATAAATTATATGAGGAGAGTTGTTCTCGTCAAGCTGCAAAGTTTGCTGAGAACCTGCCAAAATACCACTGGACAATATAAACCAGTCAAGAAGACATGTAATAAAGTACAGATCAACTATTCCACATCAGCCTTAAAACTGCTCAAAAATTATAGTAGCTTGGGCTAGTACTTCTTCAATACTGCTTAATAAAGTCCTACACATTGCGTGTTACAGTTTTATCAGGAATCAGGATTTTTTTTATAATATTAGATTTTAGACGGCATGCAGAATACTCATGAATAGTAGAATGGATACATTGTTTAAATAAGGGTAAACTTGCAATATTCGCTAATGTTGTCTGTATAGCTCAACGAATTGCATTAGCTAGTAGCGCAAACCAATAAGCCCACTCTTTTGCAATGAATAAAAGTTTTTTCTTTTATAATCGATATCGCTGTTTATATGAACATACGTTTGTATTGAACATCATTTTTATCAGTAGCTACCTTACAGCTGCAGACGTGCCTATAGGTGCCGCATGAGACTTTTCTGTAAATCTAATGCATACTGTTATGATTCTAAAAAGCTGAATTAAAAATAGGCATCCGACTAGAATTATGGTGTTGTAGTAAAGTATGTCTCCAGGCCTTTTTGTGTCTTCCCTGAGGAGTATCGTGAAATTGAGAAGACGTTACCCGACAAAACACTCTATGAAGATACTCTTTTCAGCAGAATATTGTGGCAGGCCCTTACAATGACCTTTCTTGCAGAATGGGTAAGCACTAGATAATCGATAAGGTGTATCAGCAAACGAAATGACTAGTGATGTAGTACATTTATGATTTAACGGTCTCATACTTAGTTTTCGATGTGTGTCGCGTTTCTTGCTCTATTTTAAAGTAATCGTAACTTATGTAAGCTGTTGTGCATGTATATGTATGTGTGCCTTCATTTGAACGTAAACTATTCTTATAATGAGCAAAAATATGGTTACTCGTCACATATTAGTGGTGGCCAGGTGATGGAGTACTAGCGGATGTTGACGACAAAGAATCTGGGCTCTCAGTGGGTAGCTGCATTAACGTCTATTGAGCATGGCGTATAGTTAGCTAAACATCGATTTCAAGATGTTACTGGCAATTCTGTGCTCTCATAGGAATTTAAAGATGTGGTTCTATGAGTCCCTTCTTCAAGCCACGGATTGAGATCAAAACATGGGATAAACTTAGATGAAATATTTACTTGTTAAAAACAACACAGTGGCACCGTGTATGAGTGGCAGCGCATACTGAACGCGTAAAAGAACTGACCTGAAAGCTTCCATAATGACGATGAATTTAAATTGAAACCACTATGATCTACCCGTACGGGACAACTAAATGCACGCTCCAGGTCTCCATATTTTCTGTATCGTGACTAAGGTTGCGTCAGGTCAACTCCACTGATTTCCGAGCCGACTGTTTTTTGATTTCGTTTTCGAATTAACTAACCGTCTTCCTGCGCCACATAAATCACGCAAGGCATCTTACCGAAACAATCAACAACATTTAGGTATATCCGAAATTGCCAATTTTTATAACGGTTGCAACTTTTTAAATCATAAAATAAGTTTAAAAAGGCTTTAGTAAAGTGCCGAAGCTAAGCTACAGGTGAGGAGAATGAGCCCTATTACAACGAAAGTATAAAAACGTAAGTTAAAGAAGCTAACCTACAGTTGACTGTCTACGCGATTGACCCATCATAATATAGGCACTCAGCTCTCTATATGATCACCAGATCACCGTCTGAGAACTGCAGTTTAATAAAAAAAAAGTATATGTATATTTTTATCATATAGAATTATGTTAATTGAAAAAAATAAAAAAATGTTCTTTGATATTTCAGATGACCGGTCGCAAATATCAACGATAATTTCTTATGCTCCCTTTTGGCAGTTCTGGCGGCTCAGAAAGCTTCCGTGAAGACAGTTACGTATGGTAATATTTTCCATCTATGCTATAGTCGTCATGAAGGTATACTGATTCCATCTAATCGAAACCTAGAATTTGATAAAAATCATAAAACATCTACGTTAATGATCTTGAACTAGAAATCAGTTAAACGCAAACGCGTTTTTTTGTATTGTGCAAATAAAACGTGTGCTAGGTTGTCGTTGCTTTCCATAATAGGGAAAATAGCTCTACATACACTACAGAGCAAGACTGGACATGGAGAAATCACCTAAAATTTATTGAGCTGACCCAACACTAGTATATAGTAATAAAGATATTGTTAATAAAATATTTACCTAATATACTTTTATGAAGCTGCGTAGCATCCATCAATCAGCATACTGAATTCTAATTCTACACTCAACCACAATTTTTCCGTTTGCTCAGATTTAATTAAGGCCGATAGTTATCTGCAAACTTAAAAAGCCCGCAGTGTACGAGGTACAAGGAAGGAGGTCCTTTTTGTTTGAGACTACTTGCACCTGGAATGAATGATTCGACCAATTAGGGTTATATGACATTGACGAGGACCTGTCAAAACCTTTTTAAATAAATACAGCAGTTAAATAACTCGTAAACCGTTTCGAAAGGATAAACCGCTGTCATAGAAAAGCATCTTGAACTTACTCAAAAATTAAAAGTCCCAGTTTTCCATAGAACAAGTGAAAAGCTCAGGGGAAATTCGTTATGGACGACCTGTACAAACTATACTGAAAAGATTATTTCGTACCTACCATACTTCGTAGTCCTCGTCCCGACGAGTTACCACCTTTTTCCGATCATTGGCGAATCATTTCGTAACTGACTTGAAAACTCAATCGGCCAACTCTTCCAATGAACAGGATTGAAATGGTTGAAAGATGGTAGAGTAACACGGCGTATAGATAATAAATTGATCTGCTGTTAAAGTTTAAGTGGCGAGCTACATTTTCGCTAGGTTAAAAACAGTCATATTGTAACCTCATATTTTAAAAACAGTCGGGCTTTCGGAAGAGGTGTAGGTGCATCATTTGCCAGCAAGCTCAACGCATATCGTAACTGTCGTATTTTCTAGGTACGAACGTTTTCGAGACCTCAACATCAAATTTTTTATCCTTCTAATCCCTCCGAAGTCAGCTTTATTAGGCACATCTTTCCATTTAAACCCAAAGATGCTCCAAAAATTTTTTCGTTTAGTATTTTCCAACTACTCTGAGGCTTCTGGCGTTTGTGATTAGTGTTTATAATTTTAATAACTCATTCTTTGACCATTATGGACTCGCCATCTAGCCGTGCTATAATTACTTTTGTAATATTTCTTGGAAAAGTAAAGCAAGTGTTTTTCTAAAGAGAAACGTGAAAAAGTTTGATACTTTTCAAAAATTCGAATTATATCGAAAATATACGAGAAGTTTATAAGAAAGCATGGATTTTATACAGGAGGATATATTTTGTAGATTAAATTATGATTTGTCCATCCGGAGTGTTTAATCAATTTAACCAAAATCATTTAATAGTCAAAGTTGTTCTATTTAACTAAGTCCAGCCGATTACACCATACGCAATCAAGGTTTACAAAATGCTAGCATAATTAATTCAACAAGGCATATACTACTTTTGCTGTCGTCGTTAGTCACGACTTTATTAAAAACAAAGTTATTTACATGGTTAGGTTATATATACAGACCGCTCTCTTAATCGTTTCTTACTATTTTTATTGTGTTTAATAATATATTGTTTTTGCTGAACTAACGAAAGAATCGGCACCGAGCAATTTTGATTTCTCTTGTTGGACCATTCAATAACCTCTGACAAATTTGTCCACCAATGATCCAGAATGCACTCCGCAAGACTAGGTGCTTGACTTTGCCAGGTGAACTATACTTAAGCTATATCACCTCATCACCACTGTCAGACATTGACGAACGAATAAACAGATCATTTACGTTACTTTATGACAAATGATATCACCATTTTTTGTAATACAACGGCTCCCATCGCGCGCCATCTCTCCTCATAGTTGCAACTACAACATTCAGACATGCGCATAGCGGAAACTAACAGCTGGCCACAGGAGACGGTCACCGTGCAACCTTTTCATTATTCCGTTCAGGTTTTTCCTGACTATTTATTCTTCCTTAAAATGTTAACTTTACATTTAATCTCAACTTTGTTCCTCTGCTTTTTGCTCTTACGTAAAGTCTTCGACACAATAACAGCTTACCTTCTTTCTTATACAGAAATAGTTTAACTTACAACAACTAGTTCGTATATCAATTTGGTTTTGTTTGTAGACTACTTTCGATGTTTTACCCATCCTTTTGCGGACATAGATGCTCATGTCTCCATCACTGTACATTCGCAACAAGGCTTAATACCAGGCTTCTTTACATCTCGGATCCAGTCGAATGTAATGAGAACGACAGTGCACTATTGCAGTGCAGGGTCGGTTTAGATTCCTACTAGCCAAAGACGACGGCCTTAAGTGATCGGTAGAGATAGAGATGAAACATCGAGGACAAGATCCAGCAGACATGGATAAATAACACGTATACATGACTGAGCTCAACCGGCCTGGGCCTTTCGGCTCTCGTCAGAGGAGAAAATTGTTCGCGACGATTAGGATCTACGGCAGGTCTGGGTGCAACCACTTCCCGTTCCATAGGTAAATTATCTCGACTTTCATCGACGAGAATAGCGTGACGCGCACCTTCAATGGAACGCTCCGATAGACTGTGACTGCTACTTAAGGGAATACCTGTACTGCACTCGTCCTCTGCATGCGCGCTTGGAAAGCTTCCGTGTTCATAAAAGTGTTTCAATAGCTGTTCCTTCTCCACCCAGCGTTCATACATCCAGGCAATCAAGGCATCACCATCGCCGAAGGGCACATCTTTCACTGCGTACTTCCTGCAAGTATGGAGCCATTATCAGTTCCAAAATATGTAAGATCTGCTTCACTTTAAAATAAAATCATCACTTGATCTGGCTGTATATACATGTACATGCATACAGCCTAATATAGGCGCTCAAAATGAAATTAACAACTCTTTTTTTGTTAGCATATAAAGTATAATCACGCAACTCTGTAATAAACAACGTTGTCTTGAAAATCGATTTTCAAACTTGAATTTAAATCAAATCGTAGCTTCGGAAAAAAAGTTATACAAAAAATACATTGATATCACATTTGAAGTATTAGTTACTGTGGCTAAGCACAAATGATATATCTGAAATCGTAAAACTAGTCTAAGCCTCAAAATTACCATCGAGTCATTAACCCGTTTGCTGTCAAGCGCATCTAATCTTTATTACAAAATTGTCTTATTTGGCTAAGTTTATTTACTTATCCGCCGATTAATATAAGAACATATGCCATCGACTGCATTAGATAAGCCAACACGTATACAGTAAAGCCCCTTTATTTATTATATATATATAGTAACCTGTAAGTGAAAACCAACTGAGCTCACTTCAAGAAGTTCAGATAAACACATATTTTAATTTCGAAAATCAACGCTCCGAGGTCAGGTTTTTCTTCCTTGCACCCAAAATTGGGGCCCCAAGAAGGGGCTTTAGGCGAACGCTCAGTACATAAACAATGCAAACGTTTCAAGAACAGAAAGAGTACTGAAGACCAGCGAGGAGGTAATCAGATGTCGGAACCCAAAGGACAAGAAGTAATAGCCGCGATCGAGGAGGTTTTTTACGACAGTAGCTTTCGGGCCAAAGCTGGCATTTCATCTGTAATGTGTGATCGAATTATAATTCAAATACTGAATATGCGGAACCTGTAAAAAATGAATCCTCCGTTAGTTGTCTCTAGCCAATTGGAAATGCATGTGGTATGCGCACAATTGGGGAACTTAATAACAAACCCTTCTGGAGCATACGGTCGCCATAAATGAGGCATGCTTCAATTTTACCTCAAGCGAGAGACAAGTATCAAGGCTTTGGAGAGAAATCGAGTTCGATGGCAGTTTCGAATAGGCTTGGAGTAGGTGTATAGTAGTACTTGCAATGAATATCAGGAGAGTCTGCTACTATGAGGTACTTGCCGAAACTGGATAATTAATACAGCATGATATCTTGAGTTCCTTAAAAGATTAAGGACCGCTGGCACCGAAATCGGAAGCACTGGCTACTTGATGACGACGCTAAACTACATCGCCGTGCCTAAATTACTTCTTGGATTGAGCAATACTCAACGTTTGGCTTCAACTCGCTTGTTCTGTCGAGCTAAGTTCGTCGGATTACGAGGTTTTCCGTCCCCCAAAGCGAGCAAATTTCTGGGCAACTATACCCCACTATTGATTTACTTCGAGAAGCCATAGACAGAGAAACTAGGTATGAGGCCGCCAATGGTTCTTATATGGCTGTCAGAGCGGCGCGTCAGACATGCATGATGTAAAGCAGAGTATTTCTAATACATATGAAACAATCATCATGCTAGCTTGACTAGTTTAAAAGCTATTCAGTTTCATAGTTCGCCGGATTCATTTGTAGCGGCCTAGTATTTTTGATCGACCAACAGAGATCGATACATAAAATTACTATCGATTTTAAACTTGAATTCGCCTAGATGCATACGAGTTCCTGCTTACTTGTATTTCGATCATCTAGGTAAATAGTTATACTACACAAATATACTACCGAGTTCGTGGTACAAGCCTAGAGCATAAGAATGTGAAAAGCTGTATCTCACCGATAATGAAAATGTACAATGTGTGGCTTTCGGTAACCGGTGGCGATTGCGAGGATATCAAGCGGTCGCGCTGGGGCTCCAGGGTATCCGATAGTTAGATCAAGAAGGTATTCAACTGCTGGCTGTCCTTTTAAAACGTCTGGGTCCGTCAATGTCTCCAACGCTAGCTGATAAGTGATACACAAACACGTATAATATAAAAAAAAATACAGCTTAGGCAAATTCAGCTATAGCAAATGCTTTTAGGGCTAAGTGGTGTAATGTGCATGTAAACAAATTAGATACATTTTTATACAGTGACGCACATTCTGAAAGCTCCTTAACCCGTAGTTGATTCCATTGAACATTTTCTTTTCAATTTTTCGTGCTGCATAATAAATTCCATAGTAGTTATTATCAGTTCCGCATATTGTACACGGATAAGGCAAATTTCAGTTGAAAGCCGACCACCAATATTAAAAAAATGACTTCATGCTGAGGTAACGTCAAATTTGATATTGTGTTAGCATCCGTAAAAGCGAAAGCCTTAGCTTTCAATAATATAGGATGTACCAGGTAAGTATGGATCAATTTCAATTCAATTTTTTCATTTAATGGAGTATTTAACTTGTAGACAAAGGCGGTTCTGTGTGTATTAAACCAACATAATCGATCTTGGTAAGAATTTTTACATGAAGTTGCATCTGGTACTCGAAAAATAAAATTTAGTTAGTAGGTTTACTTGCTTTTCTGCAATCAAATGCTGGCCATTACTAGCACTCAAAATAGCAAAGTAGTAGGACGCTGCGAGGTAAAATGACTTATTCCCATTGCAGCCACGTCATAGATTAATAATAGGTACCCAAGCTTTAACACCTGCCATCTTGAGAATGCTTTTCGCGCAATGCAGCCGCCTCTTGTTTTCACTGGGCGGGGCAAAGTTTCCTCGTGATTAGTTTGCCGTATTTTATATAGCCATTATGGTCCGAGACACATATATGTACCACACAGAATAATTTGCTGGTGCATTTGAATGCGACAACTACTTGAATGTACCAGAACGGCTTGAAATGACGACGTCCAGTAGACGTAGAGTTGTTCCATTTCAGTATTATACGGGTCTACTTCTTGTAAGTTGTGACAATTCAATCCAAAAAATCACAGTAGGACTGCCATTGAGGGAGAGAAGTCAAGCAGACATGCATACATTTTTTTGCGCATGGTCGGTCAGCAAATGGGAATGCATGCATGTGTTCCGTTATAATGGAATCTGCTGTATCTAACTCAAATCAAAAAGCTTTCCTCAGTCACTGATTTCATGTATCCGTTGACAAGCACGAAAAGTCTTATTGAGCGAAGAACATTTTCAAGATCCAAATTTTTCGCATGAAATTTTTGAAAGCAAGAACGTAGGCTGCGTTTTTTCCGAAGGCAGCACTGTATTGTCCTCGGTGTCTTTGAAGGAAGACTTAATGAAGTAAACCACATACATTTGTCAAGAGAAACACAAATAAGAAAATATTACAAAAAATGATAACTTTTACAAGCTAATATCACTAAAGGCCTCCTGGTGGCCTAATGGATGGTAATATTAAATAATAGGTATTCTGAAATCTAGAGTATCTATTATCTATTAGGTCATCAAGTTACGGAAGAGAATTTGTTTTTGTTGAATGAGTATCCTGTCAGCATGCAAAGGCCAAAACCTAAAGAATACATAAAAAAATTTTTAGTGTTCATAGTCGTTATAATGTGCAGTATAATATATAAGTCGTATAAAATACAGTAGAAAAAAATATCATGATCTCATCAACAAAAGACTTAGGATAAGTTAAGCGAATATTAACGAAAGCCTTCTTTGTGTAATTTAAATCTGGTATGTTAAAGTAAATAAAAACAAAAAAGAATACCAGTTTTGTTGACCAAACATTATTCGAACTAAATTTGATTCTATGGAGTGTTTATTTCTACAATTGAAGAAATTTCTAAATTCAAGTTCTACCTTGGTGGCACCGACCCTGGGAAGCGTCACATAGTCCAACTTAGGATAGCCGTTATTAGCAGCGTAGCGCTGGCTGCTCTCTAATCGTTTATGAAGAAATCCACCCTCTGGGAAGATGACTAGCCACCCCAGACGACGCGGTAAATAAACCTGAAAAAGCAGTCGGCATATGCAGCTGTTATACAGAACATTTTCAATGGTAAAATAGTGTAACAGGTGCGAAGCTCTACATTTTTGCAATACTCTACGAAGGTTATTGCATCTTGTATGCGTGGGCCAAACGAAGTGACTTACGCAGCGTTCTATGCCGGCGTATCCTTAATAATTTACGGTTTCGGCTTTTTAAGCTTTTTAACTTCATATCTGTATCCTACGGTATAAATCACGTTTGCCTCTTCTCTAGACTACATAGTTTTAGGGAAAATTTATTTTGCATTTTTAAGGGAACAACGTGAACTTATGCACTAAAATGCAACTCAAGTTCACATGTCAACCTCTGATGCGGCCGTTCTTAGGATGTTTTAACATGATCCTATGTAGCACTCGATGCCTTGTAAGTATTGCAATAGTACAAATGAGTTACAATATAGTAAAAGTGAAGGAATGTATTTCTTTGCAGCGTTAACCAGTAAACTTTATAAAGTGAGTTATAGTCTAGTTGAAATAATCAAGTAGAGGGGTACCCAATTTATAAAAAAGTAATGGTAATAGGCAAATGGCAATAAAATATTAATCTATTATACTGACATTCAGAAGATGTTGTCGGAAGGTCGTGAGCTGAGATTGCCGCGTATCCTTCCCCTGAGTGATGAAAAAGTCCCCGTGCGTCACCGACACAACACCGAAATTTGTAAATTTGAACATGGCGTCCATTATCCACATGACATGGTTGCAGACGTTGCGTTTTACCTGTGCTCAATGATGCCCAATATATACATATGTATATATAAATCCGGTCAAAATAATTACAGGTTCTGCAGTGAACAGAAAACATACTTTCATGCTCAGAATCTCGACAAGCTACCATAAGGATGGTAGTTGATTATGTTTCCGACTTGGGTGTACCTGTTCAACGTTGGATACCAAAGTGTCATCGAAATATATGTTTGGTAGTCACGAATTAAGAAGGCATATTCATATTGTATCATGTGTTCGCCGTCACGCGTCCACCTACCCTATCTTTCAATCGATTCATTTGTTTCTTCTCGCCAGAGATTTTCAAACCTTTCAGAAATTATCCAGCCACTTTTTGAGACTCTCTTCACTCCCAGATGAATTTCATTTGCCGGTGATCGGAGAACGTAGTAACCCGCCGGCTGAAAATCTTAAGGGGTACGGTGGGAAAAAACGTTCTGTTCAAGCTTTTGCAGGACGGCTTTGACAACCTTTGCTATATGCGGTCCGGCGTTGCCATGAAGGAGTATAACTTTGCCCTTTTTATCGGGCCTTTTCTGTTGGATAGCCTCGTTCACTGTATACAATTCACTTGTTGGTCGCCTCGGTTGTCTCAGGCGCTTCCTAAAGGATACCATAAAGACCCTTCCAGTCCCACAAAACGCAATCATTGTCTTCAAGCGACCTCGGATGACCGGCCGGGGCGAAGTGTGTCCTCTAGTTACAAAATACCATTATTAAACCTAGCAAATCACTTATAGCTATTCTCTTAAGCATAAAGTTTTCATCGTAACCAGCACAAATATTCTGGATTGCTTCAGCGACTGTTTTACCTTGACAAAAATGAAGAAAAAGGGCAAAAGATTAGGTGTCAAGGGTCGATTGTTTTCAACAGAAGCATCCATCTTTGGAGTTTGAACTTGAGCTAAAAGTCCAGTCACTGCACAACGAACTTACAACAGAGTAACGGAAAAGGAAGTAACCCTTCAACGGTACAAGAAATAAAAAGTAAGCGAAAAATGAAATAGAGAAGGAGTATTTCAGGTAACAATGTCGTTACTCACGCACTAACATGAATAATTATAGCCATTAACTTACCACCTGCCAAATTTAAAATGTCACTGTTTTCATGTAGCTTGTATAGTTTCTATAGCAGCCTACTATTTGCATGAAATACTGAAACTTCACAAAGAACGGAATAGTCTTATTGAAGTAGATAAGCAACAGTAACGGGATGGTAGGTAACGGCTTAATAACAATGCAAGAATAAGATCATTGGCACAAGATAATGAAACAACTGCGGCCTAATTGGATGATTAGGATAATGTCGTACTAAGAACAATTGGAGTAAGATTATTGTATAACTAAGTTCTAGTTATGCTGTTACCTTATGGCAGTTCCGCTTCCTTACCCCAGTTCTAAAAAAGGCATCCTTCTATTGCAATCGAGGTTCTGCTAAGTGGTTACTTCTCAAGTAAAACCAATAAAATCATTGAAATCGCTTCCGCAATTTTTCGTGTTGGTCACAATCTCTATTATTCCAGCGTACACAATAATATATTGGTATATTATTATAATATATTGATGGGTAGTAGCAGTTTATGTTCTAATTTATGTACGTGCTTGCATGTGTATGTATGTATGTCGAAAATTAACTCTTCATTTTATAATTGAAGCATATTGACAACGTGTAATGATACCTGCAGACAGCTCATGATAAGGGGCACATCGGCTGTACTCTGATGGTTGGCGACGAGTAACGTTCGCTTATCGAAGAGGTCTTCAACATCATCCCCTACTTCGTGAATGGTGTAGCCTGCTGAGAAACTCCAGTATCCCACCTAGTGGAATGATGAAAACGAAGAAATTTGTTAGTTCCGATAAAAATACCTCTGTATTTTTATGCCAAGCATTGGGTCTGAATATTATGCTTTATGCTGCAATAAAAATCTTATCAGAATAATCGGAAAACCACAGCAAGTTCAAATTACCTTATTGGTTTTTAATGTTAATGGGAGGAGAAATATAATCTACAGTACAAGGCGAGGAAGTTATGCACACTTATGATATATTACGTACTTTTTTAAGACTATAACTGTACGCAATACCTGCTTAGAATATGGTGCTTGGACAAAAACGGGTAGTAGATTTTGAAGCTCTGAAATCTGCGGTGCAAATATCAAGTACGGGGTCATGGATACAGTTTATGAGCTTTGCTTGTTTTTATTTAGTTTAGAGGGACTCCTGCCGCGATTCTAAAAATTGTAGGGATGCAACGAGATGCCTATGATCCCGGATTAATTTCCTCTCAGATGATATGCATTAACTTTCGTAAACTTACGTTCGTTATTCTTGGTAAGCAAAACGTAATTAGAATATTCTTGGATTAGTACTAAAGTATTAACTAACCATGCAGAGCATGAAAAGGACATGTCTTCCGGAGAAAAAACAATTCAAATAATTGAAGACTTCTCCCTCATCAAGGCCAACCCTTAACCCCAATTTCGGTACGGCTACTAGCTAATTTGTGAAAAGCTCATCTTAATAAAACTGAGCTTGCTTAATATCAAAAATGTACTCAACTTACAAGATCTAAAATAGCTAAAGGCTATTTTCTTAAATTCCAGTACTAGTCCAGTACATAATACTTACTGTGTCAATATGCAGTTATTATTTTTCAGGATATAACTTCGCATTTCTTGAATAATTTTGGATGCAAGTTTAAAACCTCATAGGCATAAGGCCTCTAAAATTTTAAGAAAATTGGCTTAATCCCAATGAACCAAGCGTTCCAAACTAACTACTAGATTTGTGAAAAAAATATAAAAGTTCCCATAATAAAATATATATATTACACAATCTAATACTCTGATGTCGCAGTTCTAATATCCGAAAGTGCAGCACAACACCACGTTTTGCCGGTAGGCTTGTTAAAAGTATATCTGCCTTATGCTTTATCCTTGTGATTCTTTTTTGTCCATAAATTGATAACATATTTTTCGATTTTCAACAGACCATTAGAAGAAGGTGCCGATAGAGAATCTTCTCTATCCAAATGTATATCCTCGTTTCACGAAAGGGTAATAAGATTGCCCACATCCAAACAAGGTACGTCGGAATACAGTAAATATTATTGAAAAGCACCAAGGCCGCGCGCAGCACGCACTGCAGCTGGGCCAGAACCTGGGCCACCTGCATCTCCTGTAATACAAAATAGGGCACGCATCAAAGTAAAATAAACAAATGTAGATTCATAATTGTTCGCACATCGTTACATGTTAATACTACAAAGATACATTAATAATATTCAATATATTCGTGACGTTTTTGTAACACAAAATTTGTTAAGTACCTGAGAGGCTACCTTTCTTAGAGCAGTTAATTTAATTCGAGTGGTTATTTTGGTTTCTAAATCGAGTTTGTACCATCGTTAACGTATGCCCAGTTCTGCAATAAGTAACAGGAATACTTAATTGGCCCTAAACTGAGTCTCAAAACGTAACCTATTGCCCAGAGACCACAAACTGTTTGAAATGTTAATAATAATTAGTACAACTGAATGTATCTCATAATAAAATCCGGAAAAAATGAAACGTTTTCCTAGAAAGGAGATTGTCAAGAAGGTATCATGTCGCATAACTATGTGTGGATCCTATGCATTAAATGAAGTTACAGCGCCAATACTACTTTATTAATGATCGAAAGCAATCATGGAAGCAAAATTTGCATATATTATAATAATGGTATTATTAAACTAAAGAAAATTTACATAGCTGAGCAACAAGATTTGGTACAACATGCGTTGGAGGCACAATGACTCTACAAGTAGTAAAAATACGTGAGATATGTTTTCGTCTTAAGGACTTACTTAAGGGTTAACTCTTAGGAGTTAACCCTCAAACGAATTATTGCTATAATACGATAGAATTTTCGTTATCCATACAAAAAGACAAAGCAGCGTATATATTTACTATAGTCTTGAGCATTTATTACTATACCACTTTATTGTAGTTACTGTTCAATATTGATTTCTTTCTTGGTGTTGTTGATTGCCGCTGCAGTTACTCTTTAACCATTTATTGGCCAAAAAAACATAGCAGTTTTTCCGCCATATTTCACTCTTTGAATTCCAGTAATTAGTTTGAATAATCTTAGATAAAAAATCCATCAATAAATAAGTAATCAAAAAAAAGTAATAAAACTGTTATTACATTGTGTGTCACACGTCTTATCTACTTTATTTATAAGCTCTGTTGGTGTCTGATTTTCAGTTTGTTATTTGCTAGGAGATGTACGTTTGAATTACGTAGTAATTACTAAGATAAGCAACCTTTTGGTGCGAATCTTTGTCCAAGATTTGTTCTCTTGACCTTTTTTCATGAGGAGTTTGTGTAAAGGGGGGTCTATCTTGGTACCAACCGAATTCAAATTTGTATCACGTTTCTATATCTAAACCCAAGTTTTCACGCACACTAAAAGACGGAGCGAAAGCAAGGTAAGCCGCGTTACGTCATCATTAACGGCGAAGGAGTTTTAAGATACACCGTTGTTTTCACACCGTTATTGAATAACATTGTGATGACAACGACGCCTTCATATGCGTTGCTGTCAATAAATGCAATTTTCCTCATTAATTAATGTACAGTTAATTATTGTTGTGGTAGATTTGTTTTCCTGTCCAAACGGTATCTTTTTCACAATAAATTTACATCGAGACGTGGCATGCTTTCAATCGAAACTATTCCTTCAGTAACATGTTGACAACAGCGGCCAGCGACCCCCCAGGACCAAGTCCTATCCTGTGTTACAATAAGCGCAACGGCTGTTACCAACCCAATTTTAAGTAAATCCTGTTTGACAATTTGTCATATATAAAATATGTTCTGCCAATTGTGATAACCATATAAATAATTAATCAGATTACACAGTTCGAGGACCAGATGAATGATGTACGGAAGGTAGAAAGTACGGCATGCATTAATGACTTAATCTTCTGAGATCTTTGCACGAAACGTAGTGAAAGAGTAGAAAGCATATTTAGATGCCACCATCCTCACGAATTCTGAACCAACCGCCTCATAGGAAGAATTTAGTCGCATGATCTGTCAAGTTGAAAAGAAGTCCTTGCGCTTTGGGAAAAAAGCTTTCCATTTCCTTCAACTTGATGCTTATTTCTGACATACCGTTTAAAACCATTGTTCGTGCTTTTTCAGCGTACCGTGTTGTAAGTGCAAGTTGATCTCGTAAAACAATAGCCGACAAAAACTTGAGAATCGGCCAAAAAAATGGAATGCATCCACGGAGCCGTGATTAATCATTCAGATTATGACAGATTTTTGGAAAGAATTGACACCCGCGATGATAGGAGGTTGTTGTACCTCAACATAAACTAGAGATCAGACTGAATGGTTCTAGAAGAGAAGTTGAAAATTTAGAATTGAACTAGATCTTCATCCTAAAAAGGGTTATCCTTTGCGTTTCGTGAAAGTGCGAGGGTTTGATTTACCGGAAATCGCTTTCTAAGAATCAAAGAGCTCATCGGCATATTTGTTTGGTCTAGTCGCATAGGGTCACCAAATTATTAGAAAAAAATACTCGACAAGCGAAATCAGGGCTTTCTGTTTCAAGACCAAGCGAGGCCACACAGGCAAATATGGTCAAAGCTGCGCTCCTAAACTTCGAATAGGGGATTTTCTTGCACCCTGCGTATTTTTTCAGATCTTACGCCAATAACTGTTCCCCTTTTCCGTTCACTGAGCAATTGCGTTCAATTAATTTGTGGCTCTACCTCACATGGATCAAAGATAGGAACGTGCTTGAAAACTTCTAAACGAAACCCACTACTTTCCTGCGCTATGACATACATGGTTTGGTAGGAAGTTTGAAGGTATCGAACGTGATAACTTGTTGTTACCTGGATAGGAAACATAACAAAGATATTGTGTTTTCTATCCAGAAAAAAGCGCGGTAACTTCCTTCCCTAGTAAATTTTATAGCTCACTAACCCTACGAAAATGAGATATTTTCGGAAAGTTAGTGAGCTACACCTCTAGTAGTTATCTATTAGTGATATCCGGATTTGATTAAAGAAAGTATTTTGATTGTTCGATACAGACAAATCATTGATCCACATGGAAATCGTTCATAACGGTCTCCACAGAACATCCCATAAGTCGATCGAGGCAATAAATTAAGTTCTAAGTCCCTGACTTCCCAGTCCCACATTGCTGAGTTCGTGCCGAAGCCCCTTGCGGGATACCCGTTCCGTTAGCACCTAGTTTAGGGCTAAACGCCACAGAACCTTCTTTTTTACGGTCGCTGAAAAGCAATATCTGCATACCCAGTACTGGCGCCCTCAAAGATAGCGTTCGATTACATTTGCATTTTGATATCTTTGGTAATTACATTATATTTATATACAGCTAACAAGGAACCGATTTGGCAATCTGTATGCTATTGTATTTGGATGTTTGTCTTAAAATTGTACATACCTGCCAGGATAGTATTAATGGGGTCGATTTGAATTCCTTCCATCGATCATTCTATTTCTGATATATAACTAATTCAAAACACATTCGAGATCAATAATTGTTGAGCAAGTTATAAAGACTGCGCAAAAAAAATCAACTATTTTTGAAGTGATGTAAAGTGTCAAAAAATCAAACGTTCGGTAACTGTCACTGGATTGACTACCCCTTAGGTCTCTACTTTTTCTACGTCTAGGTTTTTCCTTGTAATATTTACATATGTTCTTTGATGTGCATGCACTTACTTTGAGATGGATGTTGGATGATTTCAGTGTGGTCTGGTCTGGTATTTTAATGGTCAAGGTTGCCCTTTATCCCTACTTTTTATGACACACATTGCTATCACTTGCAATGTGTGCGCCATTGACCGCTATACGTCATAATGGATGTAATATTTCCTTCAGGTCAATGTATTTTATGCTACAGTGTAACGCACACCTACCTTGCTCTACCTCCTAAAAACTTCAATTTCATGTCCTGTCGATCCATAAGATATGTCACCATTCATCGTGTTTCATTAAATCCGCAACAATTATAACCGTATTTACTTTCGGTTTTTATTTGATTAAAAAAAATTCTATGTGTGATGCCTTCGACGGCACTTGTTCGGCTTACCGGACCTAGGAAACAAGGGTCTTATCCCCGGACACGGAATCTTTTTTCAGTAATGGCTATTTCACCAATATTAGAATGAGCATTATGGAAGTCGGTGTTGGCGAGAGCCATGCATGGCTGTCTCATTGCATTGAATAGTAATTATCGTTAATTTATCGTTATCCTATTATAAACGTAAGGCGCCTGAAAAGGGGTGCAAGTGCACAAAAGGTAGTAATAAAAATGCAGCAATATGAACGGGACGGCTGGGCGTTTGCCTGATCTAAGTTCCGCCAACTAATTTCAAATAACCAAAATTAAACAACTTCTTTTTTCGCCCGAAATCGACAATCTGCATTGTTGCTAGTTTTCACACGGTTCTTGAAGATCCGAGAAAAATTTCCATAAGGCAGATAGGAAAATCCACAGTACGATTTAGATTTAAAGAACCTGAAAATGAATCGAAATGACGAAATGATTTTCGACACACGATTTAACTGCCGCCTTGTACAGATTCGTCTTTTGGCGCTTTTTTATATTGTTTTATCTTTTTGGCCGTTTTGAGATCTTGCATTTATTGGATTCTTGGCGTACTTTTAACTTGAAAGAAAAGTCCGCGCCATGAAAGATATGCCGCTGGTATCGTTCACTTGGGCTAATCAACACCCTTTAATCTCGCTTGACGCACATACTATTAATTAATTGAGCTGTGGATTAAAAAACGGAATATTTTGAAAGTGACTCTTTCCCCGCTACAGTTTAAGCTAATGATGATTATAATATTATGTTTTCGTTTAAGAGTATGAGAAACAATTAAAAAAAGTAGTGCAAGCTTAGATGAATCATCCTGTACTAAGTGTGACAAGAGGTGTGGTTTACTACACAAGTATTCAGAACAACAAAAAAAATGAGTATAGTACCAAAAAAATAGAGCAGCCTAGTGCCATAAAAATTAACTATCGACCATTTAGTAAAGACGCGCAAATTTTTAGGTACCCCGGTTAATGTTACATCTTATATATTATAGATGCGTTTAGCAATTTGATTTCTACCTAGTCTACGATAGAATGAATTGAACGTCACTGATTTAAAACATAGCGCACTAAAACTCTTTACGCATCCATCGTCTACGCTAATCGTTTCTTTGAAAACAATTTTTTGCAGCTTTATGATGTTCTTTGCCAATTAGGGCAATTTTTTCTGTAAGCACTTAAACCCTTTGCCTCTCATACTGACTGACTGCTTCATTGCATTTTAGAAGCGATCGTCACCGCATAACGGCATTAGACTTTTAACGGGATATTAAAAAAGTTGAAAATAAAGAGCTGAAAAGTTCCAGCTCGATGCCAAAAAAAGACTAATAGTTTATAATATTACGATATGATCATTGTACTGAGTACAATTTCACCCCGCAGGCATCTCAATTACACGGTTGTGGATTGTGATCCGGTTTTCAAATGAATAAACACTCAGCAAATGTGTAGTTTCACGAAATAATGTGAGGAGACTCATTTCGTTTAACTTAGCTACTTGCTGTCCGCTTACAGCTGCAGGCTCTTTACGGTTTCATTTGGTATACGGTTGAGCGTACAGTTATGGCTTTCATAACTAAGGCTCGTTAGAGACAAATCGACCTGTTTTAGGATTTATTAAGACCTGACTATAGTTTCAACTGTGCTTGCATAGACAACCTGTCTTATACACAATTAATAACATTATTAATTTCAGCATTCGCAACGTGGAAAAAATGTTGTTAGAGTGCTGACTCTTCTAAACAAATCTCAATTCCGACGTTAACACATGACTGAACGTAAAGACGCGCCGTATGTGCGTGCCGCAAATGGCCTTCTACAAGGGCTCCTTACCAATAATAATAAATCGGGTGTTCTTCGAGGTCAAAATTGTCAAAGAAACGAAAAAAACAGTTAAGACAGATGGACGGAAACAAGTCTACGAATCACCTACAAGTATGTATAATGTCTTGCTCTGTACGACGTTCAACTAAATAACGTTTCGATGAACTTGTTAATCCAGATTGGATGCTTCAACTCACGCAGTATCACTGAATTAATCCATTTTCATGAATAGATTTTCAATTATAAAGGTATTCAGATTAGAAATAGAAGCATGATGAATAGTTAATTAGGACTCAGATACATTTTTGATGTCACGAAAGCCAGATAGATGGATGACTTGTTATGGATTTCTTCTTTTAAAAACTCTAAGGACTGACCTTGTTTTTGGGCAGATAAAATTTGGTTCCAACTAGCCATTTAGTTAGTCGTAAGTGTAATCCATTTTTGACTCAAACACTTTTAGCCATTGAATCAAGTAGTTCGAGAGGATCAGAGATTCCCTAACGATATATCTCGATAGAAATTATACAAATTAGCATTCAAAGTAAATCATAATTATGAGAATTATTGTTAAGTATTTAACTCTTACATTTTGCATTTTCTATTGGATACACATGATGTCCGCAAGATTCCGAAAACCAGCTTGCAGATATGCTTGCTTGAGTACAGATTGCTAAGCCTCTGACCCACATTGTTGTTGTCGCTGTTTCATTTAAAAGGCTTCAGATTAACAGGCCCTTTAGAACGAAGCCGTTATTATAAAATTTTTTTTATATTGGGTGCTGTATTATAGGTTGTAGAAATTGAAAGAGAAAAATGACTCGACGAGAAACCCCTTCTTTGACTTGGCTCTACCTAATTAATTTATCGATCTATTTGTCCGCTACCCTCTAGAAATGTTGAACCATCCTCAAAGATGTAAAATTCAGAGTTTGGTGAATTACTAAATTTTTTGCCGACACTCGTTGCAGACCGATCTTAACCTTACCCGGTCAATCCTTTTAATTGAACGCATATTTTCGATGGTGTAAGATTTAATGGCGATGTCGTAACGATAAAATATATACATTTTTAAATACAAAATGTCAAATCAGCCGCTAAGGGTAGAAAATTATTATGACGTGTATTATACCTACGTTGATGAAAGGGCAGGCGCAACCGCCTAACGTGAATATTATCAGAATCAACCACATCAAACCATTTTGGTATCAACAACCTAAACATTAACAAGTGAACTTTATGGGGTTGGCAAAGAGACAACGGACGAATGAATCTAAGGAAGGGAAAGCTTACTATTACCTGAGGTATTTGTAGACCAACGTCGTAAAAAAACTGAAAAATACCTCATGACTTCGAATCCCGTTTGATTAGTTATATATCCAATTTGCAAAACCAAAGTTAATGAAATACTTCATAATATCTTGTCGCTTTAAGTTACAAAATATGTAAACTCTTTTCGAGTAAGAATGAAGAGTTAACGAGTTGCCATGTGCCTAAGTTGTAAAATGTGCGTCATCTTTACTTCCACTCCTACATGTCACGCTCCAGTAATTGAACTCTTTTCTTTCCCTTCTTTTTCCGATTACCCTTTGAAGCAGCTGAGGATGAAATAAAAAAAAATATCTATTAACCTTGTAACTGGAGCACCTCAGTGTTAATGAAATTCGTCTGAGGTACTTTACCAACTTTAGTATAGGTCAGCTTGTACGTATATACTCGCCGAAAAAATATTGCACGTTTTCCTAGCTAGATGGCTTTAAAGTCACGTAATATGGGTCATCCTGAAGCTGAGATTTACTAGTAGCAGATGTACTAACATTGTTAGATTGCCTTCATTTAGACTCAAGATAGAGCACCTTGAAGATGAGTGACGTTTCTGCAAAGATACACAAGTATAGTAGGACAAATGCATGAATGCTGCTGCCCGGCTCAATAAAAAAAACCTATTGTTGTTTGTGGTCAAAATGCGTATCGCGCAACGCAGCCCAAAAATGGTTCTGAGACTTTCGTTTCGTCGTGGTCGAGTAATTGCGATAAAGGTCGATGAAATTATTGCGGAAGCAAGACCAACATGTGAATAGCTATGACGTCGCCAAGCAACCAAGTATTTATTGCCACACAGCTTTAAATCATTCGAAAGAAAGCTGAAGAATTTACTTGATCGTATCTCCGTCTGCAGAACCCTACAGAAACGTAAGGAAATCGAGCCATTTCTAAAGCAATCGATCAGTGGCGATGAAAAATACATTCAATAATCATGTGCAAATAAGTAAAGTATCTATGGGAAAACTCAGACTAACGATGAAGAATGTAACACTATGTGTTTACTGGAATTGGAAAAGATGCCTTTACCATAAAATGCTACCGCCTTGCGAAGCGGTTAATCTGGACCTCTGCTGTCAGCAGCTAGCAAGATAACCATTGAAAAAACTCGATCGAAAGTAGTGGATTTTTTCATCATCACAATGCAGGGCGACGTACATTTTAGCTATCCCGCAAAAAAAGAAGCTTGAATGGCGAATTTTAGTGCACTCATCGTAGAACCCGGTTTTTGCACCGTAAGACTATCATCCGTTTCGATCTCTACAGAAGTCCGTTTAAGTGTTAACTAGTTTCGATAGAGGGCTTCAAAAATCACTTGTCACAATTCTTCGCCCAAAATCCACAGAGGCCCTACAGTGCTAGAATTATGGTATTCGCGGAAAAATGGGAACCGTTTATCGTTTTAGTAATATCATTTTAATCTATAAAAAATGCTTTTCCTAACTTCGGCTTAAACAATCAATACTTTTTCAACAGCTCAATATATGAACTAGCAAATATTGGTTAGGCAATTGCGTAGCGATTAATGCTCATAATTATACAATAAGTGTGCATGGTCATATGATGATCCAGCCAGGTACGTCGAGCAAGGTGCGTGAACGCCCCACATTATTTGCACGTTAGCATTTTGTGGCCCCTGTAATGTCAAACATCGATCCAGTCTCCTGATGATAATACAGAGGATGGAGTAGTGATTGGTGACTCCATACGCTTGCACTTCTTCGAAAAAATAATGTAGGCTGAATGTTGATCGCGATTTGGATGCAACAACATAATGAGTTTTAATAGGCGTTTGCTAGCAATCTTTAGTTTATCCCGTAAATTTGTAGATGCCATAGTGAATATTGTCTATTGTGTTTCTAAGGGATTTCAGTTGACTACTGACCTGAATATAGGCAGGAAATGTTGGTCACCCGGATTCAACAATGAACTTTAGCCTGAATAGTTAAATAGTCTTGTATTTCAAATTATAAAAATGTAAACTTTTAGTTCTCTGTTTGAAACATACATGCACCCCCTGTCAAAAGAAAACATTATGCAAGGTGTGCAAAGGTAATCGTAACCCTGTGACGTATAGAATGATGGTTCAAAAAGTAACAAATTTGCAACGCCTCACTCGTACATGTAGAAGGAGAATTGTACACAATTGGGTTACCAGCAATGTTGTCTTCTTTCATCTTTTGCACACCTTCTGTGCAAAGCTTTTATGCAGCTTTTTTTTCTATCGGGTAGTTTTTTCCTTTTTTTTTCTAACTAAACAACTATCATTGATTTAGCAGTGAATAATTACAATTGGCACTTAGCAACTTTTTTGATTTATTTAACACCAGTCTACTTCTAAAATCTGTTCAAATCGCTTTCAGTTGTAGCTGAAACTCGGTAGCCCTTAAGCATTCGTGGTAACAGGTTAACGTGATCAAGGGATCCTATCCCTATAATGCCTCCGATTAGAGCATTACGAAGCTTTGAAGCCAATGCTTTCTTGTGTGCTTTGATCACGAAGCTTGCTCAACAACTGTGTTCGATAAGAATTTAATAATATTATTCCTTCTGATCTTACTTAGAATTAGATAATTCTATCTTCAAGGTTCATAGTTCAAACGCCGGTAGTTAACTTAGTTTTACTGTTTTCATTTTCTGTTGAACATAAGAGTAATACCTTCCATTGGGCAGCCGTGAGAAAGGCAATGTCTTCGGATTATTAGCTCATTTCGGATTTTAAAACGGTCCAAATTTTGCTGCAACAAACAAAATTGAGTGAGGAGAGAAGAACGGTGTATCACTAAAGCAGAGCTGCCTTCCGGCTTTCTTTTTCGTCATGCTGAAGATAATTGGCATTTACAAGGTTCGCGATGTGGAGATATTTGGAGCCGGTTTTGAAGTTTTATTTCCAGAAAAGAATAAGTGTAACCCGAATTTATGCGGAAAATTGTAAAATGCTCGAACCCGATTACAGGGTTAGAAAATAATTCGTTTGTCTTTGATACGGTGTTTTTAGCATCGCAGACAAATCACGCCCAGGTTGATTCTTTGACCATGAGGACGCTCAGATCTTACTGTAGTCAATTAGATTTCACATATGTAAGCCTTTGCTAGATTGTAGAAAACGTCCAAATCGACTATATAAAGATTCTATCAGGCAACGATTCTGTTAATCGATCAGACATCTGGGTTCCTCATAAGCTGATCAACTGCCAAAGAGTGTTTGCACAAACAATCATCCTCTAAATTTGGACAACTTATTTCTTACAAAAATAATAACGGGCGACGAAAAATGGGTAAGTCGTAGCCACGTCACTCAGGATGAATCGTAGTCAAAGTACAGTAGAAACGTTCAACGAAGGCTAAAGCCGGATCCCATCCAAAGGGGGTGGTGCTATGCATTTAGTTAAATTTGAGAGAGTGCTCTTCTGTGAAATTCTAACAAACAACCGAAATGTTAACTGAGTTAGTGTTGAGTACTATGAAAACAGTTTAAGGCAAAGCATATTAGAAATGTCGTCGGTTACGATAAATAGTAAGAGGGGAATGTTTCATCATAACAATACAAAGTCTTACACATTTTTAGCGACCCGCCAAAAACTGTACCAAAGTAATTGCGATGCTTTGTTTCAGTTCTGGCCTTATTCCTTCCGAATATTTATCATTTTTTACGATCCTTAAATAACTCTCTTCATGGGAAGGGTTTGGTACCTTTTAAACGTGTGAAAGACAGTTTAGCGCAGATGAGGATATTAACTTCTGGCGAAGTGTAAAACTGCTTGGAAAATGGACGGCCGTCATCGCTAATAACAGCTAATACATTACTGATTAAAGTTGTCCGGAAAAAAACGCTTTTCATTCAAAGTTAGGAGCAAGATCAAAATTAGAAGGTTCTTATTCTGGAGCGAACTTATAGGACAACTTGGAGGTTGACCTTTTTCTTGAACTCAATTTCAATCCGATATGGACTGGGCCGTTAGAGTTCGTATGGTACTTACCATAGTGGTTAAACTATCCGCAAACATTTAGTTTCCTATTGCCAATAGGCGATGTTTTAGGGCAAATTTCATCTGATTCTCGCCCACTTTCTAAATATTCTACATGGAATTACCAACTATCACTAACGTAAAAGTTCGCTGTGCGAAACCCCGTTACACAGTTGCGAAATAGCCAGCGATTTCAGTGGTGAAATGACCTACCCGTCATGACAGTTCCTATTTACTTTCAACCTTTGTATTATATATAAGATGTCATTTATACCTATGACCGATCTCAAAGAAAATTTGTACGTTAACTGTTAAACCGAAAACTTTTGCGTCCAACGCGATTTATAGAATACTCAATCACCTGAACTTTCACTACATATTTTACACGCCAAAAGATCGTGATCCACTAAACCATCTTTTTTCACTCTTGAGTATTACTAAGTTAACATACTTCTGCGGCGTGGAATATTAAGATAGTCAGGTTTTTGGTTACGTATTTAACGGGACCGTTTTATCTCGTTCGGCTTTAAGCTTTGGCAAGATGTTTGTCGTAGGTGGCACGCACTCACCCATAACTTTTTGCACCAGAAGAAAGCTATTTTTTTTTTCTAGAACAGGGAAAGCCGGTTATAGAGAACTACAGTGCGTCATTTGTCGAATTTGAGCGAAGATCAACTGCTACCCAGTCTTTCCGCGCTAAACGAATCCCATCAAGGTTAAAAACTTCTATCTCCGAACCTGACGGTCTACGTTATCTCCAGTTTTCATATGGCTTCTGAACAATCCGAAGAAGACTGTCATGAGGCGGACCGGAAGATCCTCGATAGATTTAAAATGCTGAAAAATTCACCAAGTAGCTTAAAAGCGATCCTTGACTTAGCTAGGTTTTCAATACAAAAATGAATGGCTTTTTTAGAGAAAACAAACTGGATGTTGAATGATCCAGATAAACTTTAACGGTTTGTACTTTTGAAATTTGCGCGCTTTGGATGTTTTGACTTTTCTGAACTATAGCACGTTTTAGAATTTTGGTTTGCTATTCAGCGAAATTTTAATTTCGTTACAATTTTTTGAGCATTAGAGTTTTAACGAGTTTATACCTACCAGTATCGCTCAATCCACGGTAGCTTGCTTGTTGGAAAAAATTGCGGATTAAAGAGAGAATGATTTGAAAATGGCTAGCGAGTGGCTTGGATCCGGAGTTAAAGCTCTAATTACGTTGAATTGTAATTAAATGGAATAAATATAACCATTAAGAATGATACTTCTAGCATGAAAAAAAATAGCTACTTCATTTAGACATTATTTTATTAGCAAAGCATAAGAAAAAGTCCACATTCAAGTGCGTATATATATAAATATAAGCACCTTATTAAAAGATCTAGAATTTCGCACGTCATTATTAAATTATTTAACCATTTATAGGCAAGTTTACCAAAACCGTTTCTTTTATTTTAGGTCACGTATTTTAGGTTAATTCCCCTGTATTATATTTTTGATACAAAAAGCAACTAAGATAATCAGTAGATTTGACCTCCGATTGACAAGTTAGGATCCTTTATTGCGATTTAGGTGAAAACATCCAACCTCACAGAGGCAACCACGAAATATATACACTACGATACAATATGTGCTGATATCATGTATAATGCGAACTACGTTTATACAATAGGAATAACTCACCCGCAATATGTTATAACTCAATGCTTGTGTCTGTATAGTATACTACCATCAATTGATTTTTACCCGTGAACGCGTTTAAAGTTACGTTTATGTCGATTTAATACCGCAAGAATAGTACATTTCCAACATATGTTAGAAATGTTCGACATGTACTTCGTAGTTGTGGCTACAGCAAATTGAGCAGTCCTCCTAGTAGTGTTGTTTTTACCACATATTTACCACATAGGCAAAGTTCACTGCCTTGTTAGTTCACTAATTAATCAAATACTTTATTCTTGAATGATAGCTAACCAACGAAATTTGGAACCAACTAGGTTTTCCATACACCAAACGGATAAGCAACAAACAGTACCCAGATGTCTCGTCATTGTAAGTAATGCACTATTTACAGGTTGGCAAAGGCTTCGTCTGGTTATCAAGAATTCGGATGTGGCAGGCATATGGTTGCCTTGCATTGATTAGTCTTATATATTTATTTACATAAAGTTATATTTGTTATCAATTTTTTAAATCATTACAATCATTCCGTCAAAGCTAGTACTCTAGTTGATTGTATGGCCATGTTATCTGTTTGTTGGTTGCGCGTTTCGTAAAAAATACTATCAGGAATGTAACAGTACTAGCCGACGTTTGCCAAAAATTGCCAAATAGCTTTGCTGTTTGACTAAACGAAACGTTTTCACTAACCGAATGAGACGTCTATGATTCGAATGATAGAAAATAAATAAATTTAAGCGTTAGCTTCAGCAATTCTAGTAGAAATGGCACTAGCAGCGTCCTTGCCGATGACGGCCATAACATAATGATGCTACCGAAGGTCTGCGGAACGATACACTAATCATACCAATAGCCTTCGTGGTACGTCAAGCCACTAAACCTTAAGGCAAGACGGAATTTATTATGTAGAGGCTTTGCCAATGTTACTAGTCATGATACAAAAACGTTGGATAGAGATTTATTATTATTACTAAAACATGCTAAATTACTAAATAATTTGAATGCCGCGCTCATCCCAAATTTCCTATCGAAGCAAATTTCCTCCAACATGTGCCACTTAGTATTCTACAATAAGAAATACGATTTGGTATATAAATTACGAATAAAATTGTAAGAATTAATTAAATCACCATCATTGGATTACCTACGGCACTGTATCAACTGCTTCCCGGGGACAGATTCTTTGTTGTTTGAAGATAGTTGGCTGTTTACGAAGGCATCATGCTATTGCTAAATTATGAGAGTATGTCTATATGCAAAACAAAAACTTAGCATGAAGATGCAACAATTTTTCATATATTACTGCAAAATTATTATCCTGCCCAATCTAAACACAGTGCTCTCAGAACCCATCTTAACCAGCGGCAAATCACGAATGCGCAGCGAGAACATTGAAGAGCGCTTTATTTAGTCTTAATGTTGGTTCAACTGAACATGCAGCGCTTTAATCACTAAATAAATGATAAACAATGAGCTGCTGTGCTTCATATAAGTCGGTGAATATGAATAAATGCATAGCCAAACTGTGTTTACATTCAAACACTGGAAACTTTGTCATCGATGTAAAGTTTAATAAAATTATGGTTATGGTGCCTATTTGGTAATCTAATGCAGGTTCTATACAGTACAAATTCATAAATTCTGGTTCATCTGAGGCTTAACTATTGCTTGTCTTACACGTAAATAGATATGAATTATTAACTTTGGTACCTACCTATAATGTACTTTATAACACCACACTATGCTAATTCGGACTAAAATAGAAATATTTATACATCCATTCTAAATAGACATCTTGACATTTGATTTCACCTTCAAAACACACGTAGGACACATCTTCTAAAAAGATTAAGTCGTTCAGTATGAAACGAGTTGACCATCCATCTTGTACTTAACGCCAAGATTTTATCACGGTGCCACATTTCGCTATAATTTTTTTGTCTTCAAAATGCACTTGTACCTTTAAAAAGTACTTTGAAACCGTTTATTGGGAGTTCGAGCTCTTAACAGGCGAATTGTTGTGAGCCATAAAAAACCAGGAAACTTGAGTAGTTTACAAATATAAATTCCATAAAGGAACTACAGCAGCTGAGATAGTTCGCCGTGTAAACCTTGTATTCGTTGTAAGTTCTACTGTTAGAAATACCATGAGCTATTAATTCAAAAAATTTCCAAAAAAAATTGAAGCCAAAAATTAGTTTTATGAAATAAAGACTTCTTGCGAAAGTCAATAACGAACAATTAGGATTTGTGGTGTTCTTTACTCTTACGTTATAACAGTGATCCGTTATTACCCCGAATTATGATCTGTGATGAAAAACTTATCCTATACGATAATCGCAAACGATCACATTAGTGGATCGATGAAACTGAATTAGTGGAACAGCACTTTAAAGCACAGATTTAGCTGCAAAAGGTTATGGTGCCTAATTGGTAATCTAATGCAGGTTCTATACAGTACAAATTCATAAATTCTGGTTCATCTATTGTTAACAGTTGGTGGAGATAATAAACTACGTACTAAAAACTAAATTAAGTTTAGTTGTTTAGTATGTAGTTACCCTTATTGTAAAGCAATTCGCAACCTCACATCAAAAGAGTCATGGTTCAAAAAATGAAAAGGTTAGGGTTAAAGGCTTTCTGTTGTACTCTAAACTCCTATAGCAGCGTAATGTATAAATTACCATATAACTGACAAAAAGTCACAATTGCGGCGTACGCTTCGATTGAAAATAAATAAAATAAGCTTGTAAGAGGTTCGAGAAGTTCACTGTGTCATATTATACATCGAATGAGTTTTCAGTTCGTATAAGTTATATTAGGTTTCATTGAAAACTGATAAAGACCATATGAGATCCTTTTAGTGAAACAACAAATACATGCAAGTAAAGATTATTGATTAATTATATATAGCAGCCGATCTCATAACCTATCACGTCACTTCGTGACTGAGTGACATGATGCCTTTTTACTTCAACGCGCTCTGATACCTTAATTTGCCACCCAATAAAATTATACTTCGCTTTATCTGACGTTCTACATAAACGGTTTGACATCACTCTTCCTACCTTGTAACTAATATGTTATCATCATTACCACCTTAGTTATTAGCGTGTAAGTTTAGCAGAAATCTTATCCGATCTGAGTAGTTTGTTTCAGCCCTTTGTTATATAGTTTTCGCTCTCCGCTTCCGTCCGACATCTAGCAGATACTCATTACGCCCTTATTATTATTGCTAGCGTGTAGGAAAACCCCGAAACACGTTAACATTTTTATGTTAAGCCTCTTAAAAACTAAATTACTAATGCTAAATAAAATAAAATGCTAAATCAACGGTAATGTACACACTATCGCTTCAGAAGAACGCTACCTCCGTTTTGGCCTTTATGTTTGACACCATAAATATCGTGCTATATGTACTTTATAATAATTTGATGAAACTCGTCGGATCACTTGCATCCAATATGAACATGCGAAATATTCGGACTTAACTAAATCCATGCCTAGTATCGGAGCGGCTAATACCCTTAAACTCAGAATGATTTCTCGATCCCAATCGATTTGCTTTTGTAGCTGTCGTTTTTATATATCGTCGTCCGGTACTAATGATACTTGCGAGATGCATTTTCGTCTCACCTTGCAAGAATCGCATAGAATTCAGCTAAGCGAGGCATCATAAAACGATGGCTCTTTTCTTTCATTCGTTGTCCCTTGTTTATTTATGGCAATTATCAACTGCGAACTAAAGCATGAGAACGCTTCTGCTGTTAAAGGATGGCATTACTCATAGCTATCTAACAATACGTACAATTCAATCATTCGTTACCTTTCCCTAACTCGTTGTGTTGCGGTCCTATTTACTATACTAATGCAACTTGGTAAACTAAATAATACTTAAATCAGTGTTTTTACAAAAAATACTTTTACGTCAGAAACAGCCTAGATTTGTGATCCTTCAACGAGTCGATAAACTTAGTTTTTAGTACCCATGCATTATACGGAATCAGGGTCGTAAACCGAAGATACCCCGTAACTTACGTTTTACGTATCTAAAATATTCAATCCAATGCAAATGCCAGTAGTATTCGTTGCACGGGAATCACCTCAAATGGAATGTTGAAATCTAACGAGATTTGTATTATTTTAAAAATGCTGTTTATATAAGCTTTATTTGGTAAAAATAATCCTTCTAAAACCTATGTTTGTTTAAATACCGGTTAAATCATCCAAGTATTTGATTCAGTGCTTTAGATTGGCGTACCTGCCTTGAACATGGTACTCTTTTCGAGATCTTTTCTAGATAATTTTTTCTAGATCGTGGAAAAGTCTTAATACAAAACCTAAATATTTTTTTTGAATATGTATTCATATTACAAAGTCCATATTAGTCAGAAAAATTATTGAGTAAAGATCGAAGTACATAGCTACCTAGAAAAAACCTTCTTGAATTATCCTATACTCAGACTACCTGAAAGACTGCGCTTTTGAATGGTGCTTCTCCAAAAACCCTTTATTTTTGTCTATTCAAAAGATAATGCATTCGATCTTAATAATTTAGGAATAAGTAACGCGGTGAAATGAATACATAATCGAATGGAATGTCGCAAATGGTAAGTGTTCCCAGCGTTGTAGCAGCTATATTGCTCCTAGTATATCCAAAATGTGTTTTTCAAAGGAATCACATTTTGTTCGAGCTACTTTGTTTCATATTTTTCATTTTTAAATTTTTCATATTTGTTTGTGTCGTTCCACAATATTTGCAAGGTTAACGGAACGTCCAATTTTAAATCTTGTTGGTCCTTTCAATGCAAATCCAGAATGCAAACGAAACGTTACTTTTAACTTATTGCCTGTAACTACTTTTCATGATCATTATTATTGTTGTAATTATAATTTAAGAAAAACGTACTGTCTAAGTTCTTTTGCTCCTTCATGGTATTTCCTTGACAAAACAAGCTAATGGCCAAATGTTGCACATTTACTCAGGAAGTATTTTCTACTGCAGATCTGCAGTGATTGTTTTCAAGCGTCAAAGACGTTTCAGGTGCTACATGTCTGACATCGCTTGATTCATCTCTTCTCGAAGTCGAAAAACCCTTAAAGCAGTCGAGAACATCTGTGCCGTGTACAAAGAAGACAATGACTAAAGAGACTATTCTAAAGAACTTCCCTTCAGGTAATGTCTACCATTCGTAAAATTCGTTTTCCAGGTCGAAGATGCCATTATTTAATGGAACAAACCACTTTTGAACCTATTTTCAGCTGTAGAATCCTCGTCATACACGTTACATATAGCTCGAGCGTATATTAGCAGCTCTTTAACTTCAAAAGTGTCAACTATTTATTTCCAAATGAATAAAAATGTATTTTTTAAAATCTAAAACACACGCAAACCGCAGCCGAAATTGTCAGAAAAATTCCATCTGACAAAGCATAATCACAAAAGATTATAACAATGAAAGCCCAAAGTAGCTTTTGCTCAGCCGTCAGATGGACCCAGCAAAAGTGAATCACCGAATCACAGGAGTGGTAAAAGAAAAAAACGGGTTTGCATTTAGGCAAACATAGGCTTACGCTTAATGCAAATGTGTTTCAACTATGCTGTTTTATTTCCTGCTAGTTTTTCAATATGGGGCCGCCCAGTATCAAACGTAAATATTTTCGGAGTTTTTTTTACGGGCTTAGATCTTTCATTATTCCACCACTGTTATTTATTACTTTCCATCATCCAGATAACAATTCATTTGTTCAACTACTATAGAGGTCTCGAGTATCACAGTGTCTTACTTTTAAAAAAAGCAACTTCGACATCACAGTCAAATAATCTTTTCTATTAAAAACGACATGTTAACAAGAGTAATATAAAATTTCGAGGTAACAAGCAGTTAGTAAAAGCAGTATTTAGTGAATGCTTTATGTAATAGAAAATGTCCAACTTCCAACTTCTCCATTGTTACCACCATCATTTTTACGGTGTAAGCGCTGCCGTGCAATATGAAAAGTTCACTTATGTTCAATAATATTAGCACTTTATGCGGAGTTTTTTTTATCATCTCCTCTAATTGTTGGCAGTACACTTTAGCCGCCATCAACAAACCAGTACTCATTAAAGCTGCAGTGGCTAATACTGGTATTAGATTATCAAACAGGCACCTAGGCTTTCGCAGCTATGCGTTTACTTTATGGTGATATTCAGCGTATCCACTCATCGACTATAGAGTCTATCATTATTTTAGAGAATCAATTTTCCATCAAATGTCACAGTTTGGTGTAAGAATGGATCACTGCTTAAATGTAAATGAACAAAAAAAGTTTGTTTTCGATCGGCATCAATTTGTCCAACTTTTTGGCTTAACACTTCGACCGAGGTGGACAAGCAGTATTTTCGCCAAGCATTTCAAATTTACCAAGTACCAGGACCCGCGCACATTATTTCAATGGTGTTGTGCTTTTAATGGAGCATAAATACTAAAGCTCCCAACTCCCCGTTATTTACCTTAGCAGGGGGTCCTTCACGACCGAGTTCTAAATTTCCTTCCTGGAATTTTTTGAACTACCGACTTCTTTGAACTATCGAGTGTTTCTGGGAGCAGGACCTTTACCGAACACAAAAATCATACGGCGAGCTATCTCCCAGATAAGTGATGGGTTGTGTTTGTTTTGAACATATTTTTGTCAAATTTATTTTATCGGTTACTTAGATCAAAGTATTTACAACCTTTCTTTGTGCATAAGTACACGTCACGATAAAGAAAACACGGACATATTCTACTTTGATGCGCAACTATTTTAGCGAATTTCTAGAAGATGAATTCAAATATTATTAGCGTCGAAAGCTGAAGAAGAAATTGTCAAATGCGATGGATGGTGCCTGACCACTTGTATTAAAATCTTCAACAAGAATGGCCATGAATAGTTAAAAAAAAATAGGTAATTTTTACTTAGTTTTCACGTCACAAACAAACGTGACAATTGTATTTTATTATAATTATTACAATTAGTTATATTATATATTATTATTATAAATATATATTTAACTGATCTATGGTAGAAATGTCTCTGTACTCTCCGGATCCCATTCTGACAACCAACAAATTTTCTGGTACATTCTACATAACGAAAAAGGGTAGTTATTAAGTAGATTAGTAATGAAACATTCGTTTATAAAGTTGTACATGAAACCCAACAGAAAGAAGAACTTTCCACTAGACGTTACGTACCCAAAGATTACAAGAACGCAGCGTATGTGCCTCCTTGAGGCACAATAAAAATCATGAATTTGAATTTGACAGATATGAATAACAACGTTTTGGCATTACACACTCAATTGTGCTTGTAATGTCCTTGTTAACTGATACTCGGAAAATAACGTGATAACATTTTTCCGCAGTCACAGATGAATTGTATAGCCGACAGAACAGCAGGAAACTATCTTCCAAAGTATTTCTAGACACAGGCGTAGATCCAACTTAATAGTTTCAAGGCCTATTGAAAACAGAATACCAGCGATTCAATCAGCTGATGGTAGGTTCGTTTTCGCGTGTAAACTCAACGTAAATAAAAAAAAAATTCATTTTCCACAATAATCAAACTTTAAATCAATATGCCGAACAAAACCTTTGATCGTAATATTGCTCTTACACAGCACCATTGAACTGCGTAGCATAAATAGTTCGGAACGACAAAATTGAATACTCAAGTTCCAAGAAACGGAGATTACGAAAATAAAAAATTTTTAAAGAGACGATGGAGCACAAACCTTTTTATTTCGCCACCATCTCATGTTACTCCTGTACTGAGCAAGCTCCACTCCACGAATCATTCTTGGTGTTTTTATCGGCTTCACAGTTCTGTCCGATGAAATTTTGGCGCAGGAATTTCAATCTATCAAACAGATGGATATAGATCTGACTGCATGGATAAAAAAGGGTATGGGAGTAGGTACAAAAGTAATTAACCGCACACACTCTAGAAATAATCCAGTAACCGCTACCAAACGGTAATCACGTATCAAGCAAGTTCACGACCAATTTCGAGAGACACTAGACGCTTGACTCATCTGTAAGAGTTTGTAGAGCAACACTGATGCTACACAACAATTAGAAGAACGCTAACGGAGTATTCAAGTGGTTCCAACTTCAGTCTTACTGATACATTACAATGGCATCTAAGTTCATTGATACATATACCAGCTCCTGCTCTATTCGCATTATACAATCCAGTTATATTCATATATATACATGCTATATATAAAGAAGGGATACTCTTCGGTTGAGGGAGTCACATGTTAAGACTGCGTGTGAGGCTATCTTTTGCATCCTGAGCAACACCGACATCAGTGCTACTGACGGTCAAAACCTATGATATAATGGATAATTACAGACTCGGATATCAGAAGTAATATTACAAAAATACCGAAAATATCCATGTCAGAAAAGTGAATACCGCTCGCAAATAATGCTAATGCTGGTGATGATTGGGTTAAAGCTTCGCCATCCTTCAAGAATTGCTTTGTCCATTCCTATTTAGCACTAATTTCAAGGGCTATCGCAACAAGTGTTCTAAGCGCTGCATTAAGATTGCCGGAAGACCAGAGCCATTTTCACCAGTTATAACAGGGTTTTGTGGCAGTACCCGCGATAGCAATGTCGATAACAACGAATAGACTACTGATATCTTCTTTCATTGTTTAACGGTAAACGGGTTATATTTTCCTCTAAATCGTTTCCCGTTGCCTCTTGAATGATTTAAGATTTGTTGCCAAAGCTTGTTTCATGAGGTAAGGGCCGCC
The DNA here is from genome assembly GCF_002443255.2 of Varroa destructor. Classification (NCBI taxonomy): domain Eukaryota; kingdom Metazoa; phylum Arthropoda; class Arachnida; order Mesostigmata; family Varroidae; genus Varroa; species Varroa destructor. The sequence continues at coordinate 76,186,190 of NW_019211454.1, forward strand.
ATGTAATGGTCGGTATATTTCTGTTGTTGTTTTGGCTTGGTTTTGCTTCACTTTTTGCCCTCACGTAGCAACGGAACGACGAAGACCTTAACGTGGTATCTGTTCTGCTAATGTCGTCGTGAATATCACGGTCATTCATTTACAGAGGAAAAAAAAGCTTCTTGGTACACACGGTCTGTAGAGTACAACAGCAGAAAAAAATCGGGCCCACACTTGATGAAACCAGTGCTACTTGGCAATTACAATGACAACCATCACTGCTACAAGAACCAAAACTATTACATGCATAATATATGCCATACAAATAATCGACTCTAAGAAATAAAATGTTGCTGCTACCACTTCGATTCTAGGTATCCTGTTAGCGTCGTTGTCACAGCTCAACAGAGACAAGTTCTCGAAGTTATGCTTCTGCCTGTTTGTTTAAAGTCCGGTGTGATGCTGCTGTATGAAATTCGCCTCATAGATGTCGTCTGCAACAACCGAACTAACAAGAACCACAGCACACAATCACTGCGCACTTTGCCATAGATTTGGTCCCTCGCCCTAGACGTCTTTCCCACACACTTGCAGCCGCCTTGCCGCGTTTACATATAATCGTGTGAGAGCAATAGACGGAACATGGAGAGGCGAAAGTAATTTATGTCACTAAACGAACGATTTAATTCGTTGTCGTGTAAATCGCCAATCCATATCAGATAGATGTCTGTGACTGCAATAGGTATAACCGTTGCTGCTTATTTATTGTAATCATTCATGTGGGCTGTGGCTATAAGACATAAACAATCATGCAAACTTGCGTAGAACGTCCGGAACACGACTCTCTGCCAACAAGGGCTGCTAATTTTACAGTAGGTAGTCATATCTACTACAAATATGTTTTAGAACGTATTGAAATGTGAGGAAATTATTTGTAGCGCACCTTTGGACACCCATATCCGTGGGTATATAGTTTATACTTATTATCTTTAATTATTTAATGTGTCTTTCTGTCACCTCATTTAAATGCGAGCTTTATCGAGGTTACCTACGCCAAAGCGTTTATTTTTTCAAAATTCATATGTTCACTGTAGATGACAGACAGCTAATCCTATTTACCCTGCAATCTAAGTTCAGAATTTGGAAATTCTGAAGTTGACTATACTATATATGAGTTATCAAAAGATTCAGGTCTTGATCAAAAATTGAAATGAGGTCAGGTGGATATCGGAAGTGAACCTTCTTTAGGGTAACTAAAAAGAGCCACTTCTAAAGGGAGAACTGAAGATTATTCTAATCTTCAGTTCTCCCTTTAGAATAAAATCCTGGAATAAAATCTAAAACCAAATTTAAAAAATTACGGTTGAGTATATTGCCCTAGTTACTCCATTTTGAAAAATTGACAAAAATCATATGTAGCACCTCTGTTTTCAATTTCATCATTAGGTTTTTTAGCGATGCCGCTGAGATTATATCTTAATAATTCATTTTTGGCCTCGAGGCGCGACTTTTGCTCGCGTAACGGAAACATACGAAAAAACCCGTGTTCACTTTCTGAGGCTAAGTGACGTACACTGTATACAAAAATTTACTTTTTTCGTTCATAAAACTCATTAAACACCTTTATACGACATGTTATTCGTTGTGCTAATTGTCGATAATTTCATATTAGTACTTTATTCACGTTTATTGCTCAAATCGAAAACCTACGCCAGATTTGAAAATCTGGAATCAACTTACGTCTTTGACATATCAAATCAAAATTCTCTGTAACGAATGGTATAAGGTCTGCAAAGCTCAAAATTTTTTTGGGATTCAGTATACCTATTGTTTTTAAATTACGATACATTTTGATTCGATAGTAGCGCGTATCGCATCCAGATTGTGCATCCCATTGAGTTCTGAGGGATCTGAAACCTGAGAGATGTTGGAGGGTAAAAGCAACCAATCAGCGATTAATTTATATATATGTATATAATTAAATAAAAACAAGGATTAGTTCCATGGCGAACCGTACTACGCTAGCGCAAAGGACAGAAGAAATTAGCGCAGGTGGGCTCTGTAAGAAAGTGAAGAGCGATGGACAGGAGAATTGCTTTCGCATTTTATCTCCATGCGTAAAACTGGAGTTCAATTCAAAACAGTTTGATCCCTTTTAATGTGACGAGATAGGCAATGATGGGAGTAAATTAATAACCAAACTTGTTTATTTCGTATTTGTTTATTTAATGGCTCTTTTAGGCTTGTAAATATTGATTAGCTCCAATATGTGACTCCCGTGGCAGCGGCTGTGTAAAGCATACGACTCCCCTTAAAGCATAAGTTTTGAGTTACAGTTTTCTCAGTTTGATTTTCTCACTCTTCCTAACGTTTCTCGCGTTTCTTAACGTCAAAATTCACCTTCCATTGCTATTAGATTCGTTTAGACCATGCCACTTTCAACAATGGTTACTGCAGGTGCTTTTCCAAGCTTTCTAAGACAACTTTACAGAAGACTCTGAAACTATGTAATGGTGTGATTGTAAAAAGTTGTTAATTGATCTTTCGATCGAAACATGATCATAAACGGCAACTTTTTAATTGGTTTCTTAACATAATGCACCATGTATATTTTTAGTGGCTAATTAATTAAGTTAAAACGTCTCAAAAAAAAACTCCTTTTACAGAGTTCCAGAGGTTAAACCCAGAAAATCTGAATACTGCGAGCATAAAGAAAAAACGGAAAACAAGCATAAGGTAAATTGGAGCAAGTTGATTTACAGTTACTTGCATGCAAAAATTAATATTTAAAGTTCCCCGGCCAGACAGACTACTCACCGACTGTACTGCAATGCATGACGCCGTGTGACATATTTGACCACATCTTGCACAGACGCACGAAGCTTATGCCAATGAAAATAAGTATGCGCCGGTTAATTCTGTTCGTGCCGGTTTCATTGCTCATCGCCGCTGTGTTATAAAAGTCGGAATCGATCTCCGTCATTTTCCTCTCCCAAATTCTGATTGATTCCGAATAAGAGGAAATAGTAGAAAGTTTGAACTGCGCATTGGATCCTCTGCAAATAGAGATGTGTCCCTTAGAAGGCAGACGTGTCTGGGCAACAATGAACTATGCAGTCCCACGGCGCATTTTAGGAACGCGGGTTTAGTTCTGTCTAATTTTCCAAGTTGCATCGACGAAAAATGTTCACACACTGCCTGGATTTCCTAGCAGCCTACTAAGGCCATCTTAATCGCAGATGGGGGCAGTGCCGTTTGTAAAGAATGTCTGAAAGATACCCACACCCGTCAATATCGCTCATCGTACTCTCCGTAATGTGCTTTGTAAAGGCTCGGGCGTTCGTAGGTAAAATCAAATCCAGTTACTTCAAGCTGGTCACTATTTCCAGGCCTTTCTGTCCATATGGAACGTGTCGGTAATGGCAAGGCAACCGCCTCAGTGGATTCAGGTCTCTGTCTTATACACTTTGATTACTAGTGCCTCATTTTCGTATCACGAGAGCTTGCTGGATATAAAAGCGACTTTTCGTTAAAGCGATAAGATAACCAACAAAAGCAATGTTTTTACCTGTCCCCGATGGCCCTTTAAGATGAAGGGGCAAATCATACAGCAGTAACAAAAATAGAAGCTTAAGTACCAGCTATTATGTATGTCTAAACAGGTATCCAAAGTTGTCACGATACATAAAAACAGGCTTGTTTTGAGTTCATCGATACATCTAAATCCGGACTTTTTCTTACGAGGTGTTTGTTTCTAAGACCAGATATAGTAATGAAATTCTTTGCATGTGCTAGATGTATCGTTCCTAATTGTCGTGTTTGTTTATGATATAACCATAATTCGCCGCGATTATATTCTATTCAGGATTACAGTACTCGCAAAATAATTTTTCTTTAATCCACAAATAACTTTTTAATAGCAACCGTGCTTCAAACTATATTGGTCGGTAGAATGGTCAAAGTATTGCTCAAACACCCTATATACAGAAAATTCCAGTGGAATTATATTTTAGGCGTTGGGAGTTGATATTTTGTGGAGAAGATTAATTACTCGAGCTTATCTCAACGGCCCAGTTGGTGGTTGATGTCCTGCTCCTCAAAATGACTGTTAATTCTTAATAGAGATCAAAAATGCATTTTTGAGTCACGATATTAATTTTCGAACCTGTAAATCTAAACCCTATCATTTGGTTTGCCTCCTGAAACTCTACCTCGGGATGTGTAAAAGCCACCCGAGAATTAGTAATAGATATAGTCTCGGTTTTGGGCAAAAAAGAAGGTTATTGTTTCGGTTTGCCTTGCGTAAACACATTGAACAATAGTTGATCTTGGCTCAAGTTTCAAGAACGACGCACGATTTTTCGTCATCATGAGTCTGGTATTTTTTTCTAGAAAAAAACTGACTTTGTTCTGCGACAAGACTCCCGCTAAAGTTGGTCCGAATTTGAATATTATGCTCTGTATAAAAATGTAGACCTCTTCACTGACAAAAAGGCAGAAAGTATGGTGTTGTATGTAAACTCGCCGCTTCGACAGAGATCATCTTAAATATGCGTTGGGAGCCTCAAATGGGTAGATCGTATGCGCCGAAATTTGCGGGTACTTTACTGAAACAACATTTTACCGTTGACTGGAAAAAATGATTAGCTCTGCGCAGGTTTGCACAGCTCACTTGTGCAGGCGATCAGTTCGATTTTTACAATATGCTAAATTCTAAGCTTGTAGTGCGACTAGTTTCGTCGAATTATGAATCCGACGTATAAGCGATGCATGCTAATTGTTGAAGAGCTTTGCCGCGCAGCTTGGACACACTGTTTGTTTGTTATCGAACATTTGATGAAACATTTATATGAGCGATAGCACCACAGCCGTAAACGCAGGGTCCAAGAACACCTACACCAAATATATTACAAACCACACAACACTGAAATTTGTATGTCAGCCAAGGTTGGAGAAAGTACAGAACGCGTCTCCTCTGATAGCATTCAGAAAAAAAATGGCGGCAAAATTACATAGGTAAAGAAAAGTTTACCAGTCAAAACGCAGAAGTATGCAATATAGATTTGCGACGGAATATCGCATTATGATCTGTGGCTAATACCAGCCCAATGAGTGGGTGTGAGCATCAAGTCGTATACAACACTCCAGAACAAAGTAGATCAGAAATTACATAATAGTAAAAAAACTCGATGAGCAGTTCATTTTCCAGTCTGATTCAAATCTGGAAAGTCGCAAAACGCCGACAAACTTTTGCTTCAAAATATGCTTAGCCAACCCTGCACTAATTTGCTTGCCTACGCGAGTACCCAATTTTGCTGAAAGGCATATGCACTACAATTAAACACAGTAGACATTTACGCCTGTATCTCATTGGAAGTTATTTGATAGTAGATGCGCCTTTATAACAGATGTGTACCAAAAAGTCTTTTTCACTGGACACGAGACTCAAAGCGAAAACATGGCAGGCAGTTTGTTTTCACTTACAAGGGGGCATATAAATCCTGAACAAATCATCAGATATTTTTGAGACTGATTTCTTTTTACAGTGAATCTTTTCCCATCACTGAAGAACCGAAAATGGCCTGATGCTCCTTCGCGGAGGGTATTCAATATTCAAAAGCAAATATCCCGACAAGTACTGGAGGACTTTTGTCTTGAGAGAAGTTTTGCCTGTGTTTTATGGCATGAGACTCGTATTTGAGATTTTCATAAACAGTGCGTGCAATTGCTACGTTAAATTTAGCTGCCAAACAGCATACCGGATTATCACGATCATCAAAGGCTCTTCTGACTATGCACCTCTTCTATTGTTGTGGATTCTCCTTGTTTCCGTGTAAAAAAATTTGTTCGTATCTCTTGTTGCAATACGATAAACCGTGAATTTTAGGTAATCGTAGAAATTCATAAACTCAGTAAGGTCCAACCTTCATAGTCCAAAGAAAAGCCTTCTGGCCTTTCAGGATGATACATAATTACGTTCTGAAGAAGATTGTTTTTTTTTGTAACCCACAACAACCGACGAACACATGTCCGCGACGATCAACAACCCGCCAAAACGTTGTCTTATATGTCTATATATATATATACATTTTTTTCACCTCTAACCCAATTTACGTAAGATCTGCTTGGAAGCAACCAGATATGTTACATTTACTGAGAACTCATACTGAATAAGCGTAGCTTTTTCCAACATGTTTATATTTTTGAATAATACACAAATGGACAATGTCTTCTTGTATTTTTTTTCATAGACAAAAAAAATGCCTATTATTCAATATTTAGTTAGAACTAATTTGAGGACGCCGTGAGCGAACTTGCTTTATCATTCCAGTATATTCTTAGATAATACCTATCAACGGCTACTCTTGCGGTAGTAATCGTTTCGTTGACTATGCTTTATCTGCGCTCAGTTTTTTTTTCGTTCAAGTTGAGCTAATACGAGTCGGCGACATGCCATACCCGATAACTTGTGAAAACGTATAATGTGCCAAATTTTCATCACACGTATTTCACCTTGCGAACCTCGACTGCTGTTCCTTTTACGGAAAGGGCAGAACAGGTGTTTCCTTTTTGGTCTTAAAATATACAAAAAAGGTTGTGTAGTGTATCCCAAAGTTTTTCATGCTGTCTCGTCCTTAAATGATATTATAGTATAACTAGTCACCCAAAAATTACCTTAAATAAGTCCTGAAATATATTGTTTTTTGAAAAATCTGTTATTTGATTTGATTTTTAATTTGAAAAAGTTCGACTTGATTTAAAACTGCCCAAATTCAAGCGAAAATTGAAATGTCAAACATTTTCGATTGTTCCAAGCTACATTCATTTATAATTCCGTCATGTACCAGATGCAAGTTCTCAACGGAGTGTCAATAGATAAGGCTACAAATCGAGTATTTTTTAGTGGTAGAACTGCTTGAAAAAGGGGCTCACCCATAGAACACCCCCATGTAAAAATACTAATACCTGGATAGGTTCAGTTTTGCAAAGTTAAACTCTTTCAAAATTGGAAAGTTAGACAAAAGTCCTAGCACGGTCAAGAACGAGCAATAATGTTAGAATTAGGTGTTGAAAGCACATTATTAAAATAAGTATGTTTCTCAGCTTACACCAAACTTTTAAACATGAATGTTCTAGATATTAGCAAACCAGCTGTTGCCTCCTAGTAACGTTAATATCAATACACTTCATACTGCAAAATTTAAAGAGATCCACAACTTCATTTTCAACAACTTCAAACAAATCCATACAGCTAAAATGTAATTTTTAGCCTTTGAGTAACTCTCGCTATTAAGTTGTGTTTCCATCAACATTTGCCTATCTTCCACTAGAATTGTCGTAACTGGTACCCCACATAAGTAAAAATCAAGGTTCCAAATCGGATAACTTTATCAATTCAAAGACATAACAGGCTTTTGTAAAATGGCTCGAATAACGGATTCTCAATCAAAAACATGTTTTTCTACACACAACTTATTTCCATACCAATTTGGCTTTTATGCTCGTCTACCGAGACAGCGTATTGGTATGAGCTGTAGCAATATCACAATTTTTAGTACTACATAGCGTATGTAAATAGATTCTGTTAACTTGCACCCTATGCAATTGTTCATACTAAATCAGTACTGGTTACATACCAATAAAAAGCGCAGGATTTGCAACTCTGGAGCAAGATAACTGCATATGTGGAACTGCAATCGATGTTTTTCTAGGATATTTGATCTGGAGAAAATCTTCTTATATTTAGTAAGTGGATATTTTGCCGACCACCTCCAGACATAGGGTCATAGGACATAAGATCTCCTGTAACGCACAATGCTTAGTTTTTTAAAATCAATATGGATGGCGTAAATTCGGTATCAGTTTAGCACCATTCAACTCATTTTCATATGCTTTTCATTAATAATGTATTTCGTTATTTATAAAAGGGTACAACTGTGCCGGATAATGAAATACTGCTAACAGAGCAAATTTATTTATATAATGAGATAGTTGCAACAACTCAGCTACAATTGGGACCCCTTACTAGCAACACTTACATTGAGTACTCCAAGCGTACAAAGCGTCAAATTTATGGGGTCTATCAAAAATTTAAGTTGTATAGGTGTAACAGCAAAGTGTGAAATTATCCAAACTACAAAGCGGTTTTACTCAGCTCTATGTTTTACAAAGCTTATATGTCACAAAAGTTATAAGCTTTATAATATTTTCGTGTGGGTAGGTGAAGTTTAAAATCAAGCGTAAACTCTTTAGAAAACTTCATGAACTAGAAGTCTGCGCACAGCAACAAGGCTTACCAAGGTCATAATTATGTTATACTAAATACGTCGCGATGGCTAATCTACTCATTCCAAAGCTAATTCTCAGTTGTTTCTTTTACAACAGGCCTCGACACCGTTGTTCTGCATTGCTTCAAGTATCTTCCCGGGTAGCGGGTTTATAAGAGCTATGTAGAAGGATCGAGCAAAATAAGAGATGCTGACGGTATTTATCGCCTTTCCTATTGCTCGAATCCTTCCTAGAAGGTCAAAGTATCCCTATGCGCAGATTCGTACTTATACCAGGTTTGCCTATTTCGTTATGGTATGCAAGCACGTTACCACGGCATTGTAATGGGCATAGCTCACATAATTAATGTACTCCGAGTTCACTGAAGTAAATGGAATTGAATTTGTTTTTTTTTTTTTATCTATAGACAAAAACTCAAGCCGCATCTACCTACACTATTTTTGCCAAATTCGTTGAAAAAAAGTGAAGGCACCAATCGCCGTACCAAACTTACTTTCTACTTGAACAGTTTCAAACAGAACAAACACGTGGTTTGGTTGAGTTGAAACTTAGCAAATACGGCTTTAGGGATGGCGCGTTCCATTAAAAAACAGATAGATGCAGCTCATCTACATGGAAACGAGGTTATTCACTAATTAGTTTCTATTCTTACTGCTAAATAAATCTTAATAACAAACATAATAAACATTAAGCACAATAAACAGTAATCACTTAAGGGCCGTAATCCACAAAAAAGACGCTCTGAGGGCAGCGTTCGTCGGCTAGCTTCCTGGGTCAGGCTCTTCTGTCGTGGTATCGTATTGTGGTTAAACGAACAAAAAAAATACCTTAATTGACAGTTTGTTCGAAAAATAATACTTACATAAAAAACGATAAGAACCATGGTGGGCAACTTATGCAATAGTAACTATATGCTGCCGCAGGTAACATAACGCTTTATGATGTTAACATCTTAAAGGAACGCCTTAAAAAGCCATTTTGTCGACACCTATGATTACAACATAATATTATTAATAAAACAATGTTGAGGCTGTACATCTAAACAAACGCTAAGATGCTGGGAGGCGACAGGTTAGCGGTTAGAGTTATATCGATTTTAGGATCATTAGCATTGCAGGCAACGGTAATTTCGCCTTAAATCGTGTTTAACCGGAATTCTAACATAGTAAGCTTCGTAAAAATCACGACGTGTGTATTGATTTTATTCTTTCCCCAAATAAGGCTGGTCATAACGCCAGCTTTCTGGAAACCTACGTACGTTCCAGTTCATATATGCTGCTAAGCTACGGAAACTGTTCGAACAACTGAGACATCTCTATGGTGGACTTAGAACCCCCGTATCCCCAAGATAATATGATCAGGAAATAATCTTCTAATTCATCGCAGCGTTGTCCCCAGATAAAAGATTGATGCCTTGAATTGCCATGTCTCTAAGGTTAAGGGAGTCTGTTGCACCTAGCGGACCTTTAATTTCATTGATTTCGGCCTTTTGCATGTTCACTTCAAATCTGCACTCGCCTATACAATACAGTTCCGAACATGCCATAATAGCAACAAGTTTCAGTTTTGCTGATAAATAGACTGATGAGAAACTGTGTGCTTCTCTGAAAAAAAATCAGAAGCCCTGCTTTGCTGCTTGACGCCTTCCAGAGATTTTGTTGCCAGTGGCTACTTGGGTACTCTTTATGCCGTAAGGTAATCCCTTATGTCACCGATCACCGGAATCATAGTGTGAAATAGTATCTTTATATAAATTAAGTTGCTTCTTTTCTATAGGTAATGAATTCTCTATTTTTGGTACTATCCACACACAAGGTGAAGTTAGCGTTCGGCTACAACTTCGTCACTCGTTCCCTAAATACCGTATGGATAATAACCTCGAAGAGGTAAGCTCACAGCAACAGGCGGTTGGCAAAAGCAACAGAGAGAAGTGGCACTAGGGTCGGTAAATGTGTGTCACTGTGCACTCACCTAGTCAAACTGTAGAAGTAAAAATCGTGAGTCGTTCTCGTAGTCACGGTGGAAGTGCGCCAGCGATTCTTGTGTTTCAATTAGCAGGTCGTAACGTCGGATCTTTGCGTACACTTTCCGCGTTTGTTTGAGGAAGCCTTCTGCAGACAAAGCGTTTGTACTGAATGTAGACATGCATTTCGATGGACGTAAGTCTGTAACATTCTGTTACATTGTTAAGAGCCACCTAATATGGTTTGAGCTCTCGTGTCTCGCCTGTGGAATGATATATGGACAAATGATAACAAAAATCGTCAACAATAACTTTCTCATAATGAAAACCTATACATCAGACATTAGGACGCCTTAAAAAAGTTATCTTTTTAATAACTTGCTTATTCTAGTCATCAAAAATGAGCTTTTAGTTAAAATGATGAAAATATGTGGTGATGCATCTGGGGCACACGAAGTTATGAATAACTTCTTAGAAATTATTGATAAATTCCTAGGCAGTTAGACACTAAACAGACTGAATACGGTAAAAGCATAGGCATACGTTTCTCATCACAGCTTCGCATAAACTAGTGACGTGATCAACGTTTTTGCTATTTATATCTGTGTTTTTTTTATCTCTCTATAATGTAGAGCAAAATAGCAATGATTGAAATACAGTTTTCTGTTAGATTAGATTAATACATAAGGAATGATTTCTTTTTACTGTTTCCTTCATCCATGCACTGCCTATTTCTTTTATATACCACTCGAAAGTGCCACTCTCTTACATAAGAACAGTAATTTCATTATAAGGTGAACGGCATTTTCTTTTTAGAGAATATTTATTAATGATTTTTTTCAAATCTTACTCTATTGCGCCTTTTGCTGAACTAAAATATTCTATTAAAGCAAACACATGTTCTAAACTGTTTTGATAGCCCTTTAAGTATCGTCTGTCAGCGTTGTGAGAAATGTTAAAAAAAAATTGCAACGTTCCGGGGTAAGGTTTTGGAGGAAATGTTCTTTGGTTAGTTAATTTAGGTCAGTAACGACTTTAGATAGTAAAAAAACTACTAAGCTAGTCGGGAAGATAAGCTGCTAACCTAACACTATCGTCGCACAGTTTTAGTTTATAGAATCTATTAAGAACTAGAAATCTGCGTGTGCCATAGAGCAGATGAACCCCACAAGGATACACGGCTTCTTACTGAACCTGTTGTTAGAGGTAACGAAAAATTATATTTCCACGTCGACATAGAGCATTGAAGGAAATGGGTAACTCCAGAAGATACATCAACTAAGCTAGACTTCCATTTTACAAGAAAGCCATAGTTCGTTGATTGTAGGACCGAAGGAATCATATATATACACTGAGAAATGCTTCGAAAAAGCAAGCGGGTTAACACAGGTCTGTATATGCTTTAGTTGCATCAAATAAACAAGGATACTTAACAGAAGATATCCGATAAACAAAGCAAAGTCATCCAAAGTTATTTATGGCAACGCCAAGCACCACAGAGTCAGCATGGAAGAGCTTCCTTTGCGCCTATTGTATTTTTCAGACTCGCGCCGACAAATCGTTGAAACCGCAAGTGAAACGAAAAACACATTTATTAGTAAAAAGGGCCTTAAGGATCGGCTAGACGAATTCTTGACGAAAAAAGAGGATGAACTGGTTGAGGGAGTGCAGCAGGTTGTAGAGAGTAATAAATTCATTTGTTACTCGAATTTGAGCGAAACATTAGTTTCACTAGATGAAAAACCGACCTAGTTGATTACGACATTGCTATTGGAAACAATTTTTAGGAACATTATAATGCTATCTAGCATAAATGAAAGGTAAAAAGCCGTAATTGGCAACATCATTACATTGACCTGATGTTGTATTTTCTCACTTAGAAAAGAAAATGTTTCCGCAACAATCCTATAATCGGCTTCTTTTTAGAAATATGTTATAACATCTTTAGCTTCTCTAGATCACACACTGAATATTGCACCTCACATGAAATGCTACTTGAACAGCTCACACCTATAACGTACGTTTTTCGGAAACTGAATATATTCCATATTACCGTACTAAATATATTACATAGAACCGTTATGTCTTAGAAAATGGACACCGTATCGCAGCATCATGAGGACTCGTTGAGGTTTCTGTCACACGTGCTTTATGCTATATAACATGTGCCATGGAAATGAGCTCCGCATCAAGGTAGGTTTAATAGACCTCATGCTGCATAGAGAAGTATGTATATAGGTTCGACAAGTTTAGTTGATCTATAGCATCCACGATATATAACTATGTCAGCGTACAAATGCATATTTAAATACAATCTGACGAATACAAAACAAGGAGTGCGAGAACCCGTAACGCAGTTTTGACAGTATGTTAATATCTGAGCAATTTTCAAATTAAAAGATATATTTCAAATAAAAAGCTATGGGAGAAGGCATCTATAATAGCAATATCTTAAATATATATGGTGAATGACCAAAAGCCTCGAACTGTAGTTCCTGCATTTTTTCTAGCGAGACTATTGCGGTGTGAAATTGAGCGTTTTCATGGAATGGGGATGGTTTATCTCTGATCACCTATCTTGGTTGCTTAATGAGGAGCTTATTCATACCTTTTCCAGTCGTTGCCTGCACACTTTAACCGTAATCCACAAACTACGACTATTGAGACACACGCACTAGATTATCGAACAGATACCATCGATTACTGCAGTTGTACATTTGCTTTATACTGATACCCCGCTAGTTCAGTCGCAACCTCCCACTGATGTGATTAGCTGCGATTATAGAAGATTTTACACAGTTATGATGTTCATAAATAGGTCCCGGTTGTAAAAAACACTAAACGTCTTTACGGCTCCACTTGTTTTCTTCGCCCAAACCATACAACAGCACATTTTTTACTTTTTTACTTTATTTGATTGTAATAAACTATTATAGTATTTTTATATGCACCTCATCCACAACTTAGTACTTCATTATTCACCCTTACAGGAAATCCGTCACGTGGCTCACCTTTAGGTTCAATATTTCCGCCCCAGGATTTCATATATCTTAGACATACAGAAACAGAGACAGCTTATCGTATAAATTTAAAATTCGGTAGAGGCTTTACAACTAAAAGCAAAGTGAGCCTTCGGTTAGGTCGGTTTCGTAGAAGACCCCTGCAAAGGTAAGTAAGAGTAATCAATTAAAATTATTCTATGGGAAAGCGCACATGTATTACGACTCAGACTTGGTCTATATAAAAATACCATATTTATTGACCTCGGTCAAATAAGAAAAATTGGGAGCATGAGACAATTTGAGAAAAAATCAAAACGGAAAATGTTGAACCGACGGATCATAATTTTGAAGCAAATGTCTAACTGCAAGAGTAAGAAAAAAGTATCCGGTCGCTTATTTAATAGAGGTGTTATCCACTACAACTTTGTGAATTATGGCTGGAGTGTATTGTAGTTGAGCGATATGATGAATCATATCTTAAATTAATGAATAAGCGTGAACTGTTACACCACAATGCTAGACATCATACTGTAGGAATAATTGTGACAAAAATAGAGGATTTAAAGTTAGACGCTCCTTGCCATTTATTACACCCGCTAGGCACTGTTTGCACAGCTCATCATTTGCTTCTACATAAAATCTCGAGGAATTTTTAATTAAGTTTATTCTATTATTCTATTACTATAAGCTAAAAAATAGTCTGTGAATGAAAAAAGACTGCTGAATCTTGTGGCCTTATATGGAGAACCAATAAACAAGATATCAAATAGAGACACCCACAAAGAAACGTCATATCTATTTGAAAAGAATAGTTAAACTAGCCGTAACTGTAACTGTGTAACTGACCCTATCGGAATGTCACTCCATGATAGCACGACTGCCTTGACTGATTGTCAGCCTGGGCGATTCAGCGAAAGTTCATAAAATCGGAATAATTATCTGTTTTCTGAAATCCTCAACGATACTCGCTATCGTAAATAATCCCTTGTACGCCGGCCACTCAATCCAGCAAAACAAGACAAACTATACGAAATCACGACAACCCAAAGACTGTCACGATTAGGGTTTGTACCTTGTCCGGGTAGTGTAGATAAGGCTGCCGATATGGACCCAATACTCCAAAGCCAATTCAAGAAACCATGCCTGCTAATCGTGTATTCACACGATTAGCAGGCATGGTTTCTTTAAGCAGCAGCGAATGCATGCGGTGAACTATCCAAGACAGTCTTCACATACTTCCTTTTTTGTTAGCGAAACCTTCCAACCGGTGAAGCATATGTTCCGTGAAACGCACCCTAGAAGACGCAAAACACGGCGGAGCTGTTTCCACTTGTACACACAAGGACGAGCATTGCACGTTTATTACATTCTTGTGCGTCCCTGTGATGTCCATTGAACGATTAATTTCATTTTCTTTAGCAGTCATTTTTGCAGGGTCCATTTCCGTTAAAGAGAATATCTTGTCTGACTTGAAATGACTTTGAAGGAGCCAAATCGTTTGACTTCATCAAGGCGTTCGATCGAAAACTGTCGCTTCCCTATTAAGGCCCATTGTGCATGAAATAGACTCCTTTTCGGTTTACCGCAAATAAAATCGATGCTAACTGTCCGATACGCTTAAGTTCAGTTGCTTAGCAATCTAGAACGCAACTAAACTCGCCTTTGGCATGGACAACCTTACATGACCCTTGCGCGTTGAACAAGGGAAGTTGCTGATGTAGCCTCTTGAAATGCATTAAACAGACGACATGGTTGTATTGCGAATGAATCTCGTTTGGGATATCAGCAGCTGCAGTTTCCTCTATAATCTTAAGCTGTCGTTGGAAGGTGCTCTTCACTAGTTGGCTCCCTAACGGAGAGGCCTTTATCTGCAGTAGCGACACTGCACAGTTTCGTCCTGCACTGTATCTCTATACATTTTTTTGTGTCCGCACCACCGAGATTTCGAATTTACTAATAGCTAACCACTATAGCTCTTCCACAAGACAAAGCAAGAGGTATAATTCTTGTCTCTTATGTACAAGCAATGACGGTTAGGACTATCAAAACATGCTGTTTTAAATGATCGTCTGATGCATATGCTGGTCAATAGGACACAGCTTTCAAGTCATTTAGGAACATATGTTTTATTACATTTAGAAATGTCGCATATTTATCGGCAACGATATGTAACCTTGATGAAAACAGTGTGCTGAATTCAGCGACTGTGGTTAGTACTTTCTTCTTCTTCAGTAATCACCCTTTCTGCTGATCAATAGGATAAGTCATAGCCTAATGTTTTTTTTTTTTTATATAGAAGTGTAGGTTTTAAATACGAACCTTTTTTTATATGATAAGTACAAATGCAATGAATTGTACCCAGAAACAGGTTAGTTCGTTCAACTTTTCTTAACCACGTCTTGCTTCATAGGGATTTGAAATAGTACTGCCCCATACAGCGTTTAGGGTATTCATGTAATTTAACTCATTACGTATTGCTGCGTCAACTTTGTTTACCTAATGACCTTTAGAAAATTTTATTTGTTTCTCGTTTGGCATTTAAAGTATCTTTGGTGAGGCAGTAGTAGAAAAACGATGTGGTTATTTTGTTTCTTTATTTTTCGGCAAAAGTTCGAAGAAATGTGAAAGAATGACTTATCCCATATACGTGGTAGAGATGTATGAACTTCTGTACAAAAAAAGCTGGACCTGAGATATTAGATCTTTAGAAGGGTAGGAAAGTAAGGAATGCTGTTTTTCAAGGAAAATATGCTACCAGTATGCCAACAATACCAGAGGGACGCATATAGAGGAAGTATGGTCACGCGGTTGATCAGGTGCACCTTACGGCTTCACCAGCAGTGCTCTAAAAATCGAAAGCCGGTAATTTAAGCGTTCCTGGCTGAGAACCGCGAAAATCTGCATGTTCTTCGCAGTTTAATGTAGTAACAGTCTTACGTCCTCGTGACGATGCCTTCTAACCGGCTATCTCCCTAACAG
This sequence comes from Varroa destructor, assembly GCF_002443255.2. Lineage (NCBI taxonomy): Eukaryota > Metazoa > Arthropoda > Arachnida > Mesostigmata > Varroidae > Varroa > Varroa destructor. Next base: position 76,202,402 of record NW_019211454.1, read on the forward strand.
CTGTGCATCGTTTCTACTCCTAAATCCTAAAGGTACTGACACCCTGGTTATTCAGTCCTTCACGGTCCGCATCTAGCGACATGGTACGATATGTAGCCGGTTAGGCGGCCTAAGGCCTACGTCTAATCTATCTTGTTTATCAACTAAGTATCCGCCCAGGCAAATCCTACCTATTCCTTGCTTCAACGTTAGCGGCCATGCGGACTCCAACCTGCTACTAGTACTAAAGGTTACCCTTAAGGTGGCTTGGGTACTGCGGTTATCTAACTCCGACCTGTATGCCTTTTGCGGCTGATCAGTAGCTTGTAGATTCCCCGCCTTGTCCTCTTTCCTCGAGAATCGAGCAGGAATCAAATGAAGAGCTGGGCTGTCTTCTGGCTTCGTGATTCGGTCCTTTCCACACAGTCCACTAGCTTTGTCGATGCCAGTAAGCTGTAAAGGACTAAGCCGTCGGTATAGTTTTGCTAAAATGATGTTCAAAAAAGTATTTCCAGTTTTTATTTGAAAAAGTTGGTCAACTTAGGGTCAATCCATACAACAGAATTGTAGAAAATAGTAAATCTTTATCCATTCTATTGAAACATGTAAAAACACGCACCTCAAAAAGCATTCCACTTCTTGCTAATAAAATACTCGAATTTCTATTGCACCACGAATAGCCGGCCTCTGCTTTCGATAAGATGGTCTCCAACATGTACCAACAACTATCTAAATAATTACTTGCTATTTCCGGGTCATTTCCATTATTCTGTTCTAGTGCATAATAAATTATAGTAAATTCATAATAATAAATCTATCTTAGTCTGGTAATGATAAACAATTCACAAAAGAATTAAAAAAAAAATAGGGTTCTTTATAAAAAGGGAGACTATGGACTCCCATAAAACTTCTCCTCAGAGGTGAAGGACAATTTTTATTGAAGAGGATCAATGATCGTTAATAAATTTTAGCAGTTCTATACATAACACCAAGTAATCAGGGAATTCCATTAATAATTGTTTTATGAGAAATTCCTGACCTTACCGATGTTCTACGCAAATTCTATTGAAGAGTAACGATTTTACTATTAGTTTTTTTAGAACGGGGCTAAGTCTACATAATTTGTGCAGACTATGTTAAACAACAGACTACGTAAAACCTTCATTTTTAGAAATAAAATCGTTTTGCGGCTTCTTGAAAGACAAGTAAAATTTTAGTTGCGTTTAATGGCGTTAATTGATCGTACCGTATGAGAAACTGCAATTTACCCGTGTACAGTTAAACGACCGCCAAAAAACGCTATTACAAGGAACTATTCTACAAGTGTTAAAACAAACTTAGACAAAGAATATCATTTGATTGCACTTGCGTGCAATTGTCATGCAAGGTAGCATGCCTCTAAATAAAATGTTGCATTACATGCTGATGTAGTAAACTTTAGATTAGACCGAGATATGCTAAATACGAAACAACCGCAGCTTCATGCCCTAATGGTTGTAACTTGTAGAAAAACACGAATATCTAGTGTTTATATAGAGAACACTTATGTAACGTGGGCTTACCACTTTCATACTTCATGTCTCACACCGATAAACCAAATTTATTAATAAACTAGCGATCCGTTAGTCTTATAATAGAGAGAGTATAGTATAGGGGAGAGTCAAAAAAATTCTATTTTCGTGCAGTTCATCTAGGCAAACCTACTGTTTAGTCATTTTCACAGTTTTGTAAAAATTGAGCCAGTTTTCGTTTTACCTCTATTTTCTAATTACTCTGTCCCTACATAAATGCCGGCCGATGTTTCCAATTCTACAACGATACAGTTTCTCATCCAGAAACACTGATCAAACACTACGTTATTATCTTCACTCACCTTTACCACATGTTTTCAAATGTATAATAAATTCTTTACCAAAACAGCAACGCATACATCAGTTTATATTTTTACATAAAATAAGATACTACACCAATTATTTCATTTTTCTTTGTTATTTCCTTTATATTTACAAATAAGTCAAGAAGCTCAAAAAGATACAGGCTGTATCTTCTTGAGGTGAAAGCCAATGGTGAGTGTACGGCCTTTTTCTACATCCCTATTTGAAACAAATGCATTCGCGGCCATACGCAAAAACTGTTTAAACGTTTTTCTAATAGATGTTATTTTCTTAGAAAAACTATACGCTGATCAATAACCGCGCGTATAGACAAATTTGCATCATTTACACATGATGCAAATTAGCAAAAAGTCTTCTCGATTGCACAGATCGTAGCGTTTTAAGGTCTTCTTTCTAACGTAAAGTGAACCTTTTTGAAGGTATGCGTTTGATGAATGCCAAGGTCTTTTGCAAGCAACACACCCCCCACAATGAGTTTATCCCAAATTGGCTTCTAACTGTTTTGCTAAATCCTTCGAGTTAACTTCACAAACCAGAGTTCTTGAATAGTGCATCGCCATGACTTCGTTGCATGCGTATGTACACAACTAACTTACGCGCGGGCCAAATCAAGGAATTCGGTATCTCACACTTATATGGAATATTATGATAACCTAATTTTTCTTACCTTTATATTTTGGTTTTAGCCAAATATAAATCATCTGTTATACCCTCTTCCTGTTTATATATGGAACTTCTAATTCATGCGGCACAAGCTGAATATAATAATATCCTTAAAGAACAAGGTATGACAGTATATACGTCGTTAGGTTCTCCCTATGATTAAAATCGTCTATGGAATGTGATGACTAAGGTAATTAAAGGTTATCAAGAATATTCTTCATGTAATCATCTGTATTATTGCTAATCACAAGATTTTCATTTCAAATTATTTTCAGAGGGTTCGGTTTGTTTAGCTGGCATATTCGGCATCTTTCGCATGGGCCGGTGACCATAACTATACTTTTTATTACTACTACTATTACTACAAAAATACATCTTTTGGAATGAATGATCTAGTAATACCCGGTCTTTAATACATGATGCTGAGGCAAGCTATACTATGTCTACGCTATTTTTTTCTGCTAACTCTAGGCATCATTTCGCGGATACACTGTGGACCTACTGATGTAGCTAGCCTCGTAAAACAAACAAGTAACTTAGTAAGCATCTTGTTAGCTACCAAGAAAAGCAATGCCATGCAACGTTATCTATAAATATGTCGACTACCGTCTATACAGAACCACCATAACCCACCGGTATGATTTCAAGTAATATGATTGTGCAATCTTTAGTTCACGGAAAAAAGTGCGCTGGTACAAATGAAAAAAGAAAAGGACAATCTCTGTGCTTACGGAATGCTACTACATGAACGATGTAGCCGTAGGTCGCGAATTTATCGAAAACTATGAACTTTTTAGTTAGGCAGTTCCCTGTGATCCCAGTTTCCCATATAATATGTCCAAACCTCACCACGTAATATAATTTCAGAGAATACCGTAAAATTAATACAATAGATGTGATGATCTAATTTAAATTCAAGTTCGTGATGTAAAAGGTATAGTCTACGGCTATATCTGAAGAAAACAACAGCGGCGGTTTGGAAATTAATATTATCATATCTTAGGCGAAAACGAGTGATTTGTCATAACAACATAAAATTTCGAACCTTGTTTTTTCGTTTTTTTTTCATATAGGACAGGCAATAAGAACGGTCGATAGCATTTTTTTATCCTAAATAAACGCATACACTCGGCAGTTTTAGGTTTCACGTCAAGTGGTGGCATTTTCGCATTAGCTGAATACCAAATTGTAATCCTTTAAGTTAATTATTAAAAAAAATCCTTTTTTAAACCTGCTACATTCACGCATCTGACCTAAATACTTTTAGGAATTATCTGAATTAAATGTATTTTGCAATACGCATTTCCTAATACTCACGAAAACAGCATCGTTGTTCGTCGTTTACTGTGACCGTAGTTGCAACCTTCCAATAGTAACCTTATCCTGATGACTGCTGCGACGGCACCGAGGCTTGTAACATGACTCAGTTTTTCACAAGTTGCTTGTTCGAATCTGGATATCCGCACAAACGGTTTTTTCGAAGACCTTTCTCACAACAAAATACCTGTCCACAGATCAAGGATGACGGCTATGATCCGAGACACCAGATCACTAAAGGCCTAGTTTGGAAGCAGAGATCGTTCACGAGAAAAAAATACTATATGCCTATAAAACATTTAGGATACACATGGAGGTTGGGTAGCTGAGTGGTAGAGCGCACGCACTTCATGGCTTCCGTAGCAATACTCCAAACACTCTAGAGCCAAAAGCTATGAGGCAAACCTAAGGCGAGCCAACAACTAGAGACCTAATAAACCCTTACGATATCTATACCACTGTCGTTGTTGCTCAACGTCTCTGTGGCAATGGGTTGTCAAACTCAGACACTTATGTTCTTCTTGTACGCAAATGCCGTTTATTGAAAGTGGTTTAAATTCGCCGCATGTTTTCGAGCTGCCATTGTAGATGCTTTTCGGCTAAAAAATTGCATCCTCTCTTATAAAAAAACGGAAGCGACTGAGAAATTAACTTGATATTATAGTAATACTCACTAGTGAACTGATTTCCAATTCACATAGATGATTTAATGAGCCAAATGTGCCCAAGATGAAGATCGGACGATAAACTAAAATGCATAGCCTTATGTTTTGAACAAACGATCGTCCCATAAAATCTTCACGTGATAAAAACGAAGGTGACGTAATTGTCAGAATATAACGCTCCTTCTCAACCCGAATAGAAAGTTTCCTAATTTCAACGTCCTTTTTAAGAAACCTCAAAAGAAAAAGCTTTAAGAAGTTGAGTGTTTCAAACACGGAGATCAAGCCATGGATGCCCTACCACAGATAATTGTTCCCTTGATTCCGTGACCGGCCACAGATTGTCTCCTTGATTTCGTGAAGAAATAGAAACTTCTACTCCAATTCCTTTTTTGAGCTCTTGCAGTAACTCTATCTGATGTGCTAGGTAGTCATTTCGGAGTCCAAATCGCCAAAGCTGATTTAGATGTCTTTACAAAAGGCTTTATAACAAAAACACCTTCCTCAGTTAAAACAACGTGCTTCTACGGCTGTGTTCCAGACCGTTTAGTTACACACGTTGAACGCTTAAGGGATACGCACTCCTTGAGAATAGACCTCGGTGAAAGCTTATCCCGAAGGGCATTAATAACATATCTATAGATACACAATATGACCGTAGCCTAGGAAATCCAACTATATTCGAATACCGCTAGAAATAACCTTATATGCCGTAAAGAAGTAGTCTACATTACCGAATAAGTCGTACACCCCCAAATACATATCTTTACATAGTTCTTCTTTATGGTGTGCAATCCTTCGCTGTAAAAAAGTTTGCTTATAACAGTCAGTATTATACCCGGCGACGCTAAGAATATTTCCTAATTTAAATTTAATTAAGATAGCACTCACCTGTTTTAGCACAGCATTAAGTTTTATACAAAAGCGCAGCACTCTGCAGACTACTGCAATATGATAGCGTACGTGTATATCAAGACCGGAAATCTTTTCCAACAGAATTATTAGGTGGTCCGGCACGGAAATTCAAGACTGATATAAAATTATTAATATTTTGTTAAACCTCTCTGAACTTCTATAACCTTGAAAATGGGATTTGGAAGAATAATCATATAATCGGGTGATCGTGAAGTTTTGTATTAAGTCACGTATGTAGTGAGAATTGAGTGTACATAAGCTTCTGAGTTAGACGGACCCAAATAAAGTTCTGCTATGTCAGGTCTGCAATTTCTATGGCAAGATCAAAAAGAGCGACGTGGGTTTCGCAATATCAAGTTTATGCGGCAAGGTACATAAGTTGCTACAACAACGTTAATATTACGTGGTTGTAGCAACCTCTTGCATTTTATGTTATTACTATTTTATTATTTGATATATATATATATATATTATAAAATAATAATATTACAATAACATATTATTATTATATTAACATTGTGTAACATTAAGTGAAAGTAATAGCCGTTATTAAAACTTAATGGTCAAATTAACGCGAAATGTTGCCTTTTTTCAAAATGGACAAAAATTATTCTGTATTTCTTTACTAGCTAGTAAGTTTTTATACTATACACCTCTAGGAAAAGTTTTTAAATAACTACATGCGCCTCCGTCCCTTGTCGCCTCGTATTCAGTGTGATTCAGAAACAAGTATCAATTATTTTATGTTAACAACTGTGTGCTTCTCTTTGTGATTGGAATATTTAGAAATTAAGGATACTGATAGTTTAAACGTCGTTAGCCCAGTTGTGGTGTCTTAGCTACACTTAGCGCAGTGTTGTTATCTGTCATTATCGGTATTTCACTGCGATCACTACGAGCTGAGACTCGTTCGAGAAGCATACTTTTACGCATGTCCCGTTATAATGAAGTTACTGCAAAACACATACGCGATTACGCTTGAAAGCTAAAATAGTATTTACAGTATGTTTTACAATTTACGTCAGAAGAATAAGTTCGTTCTCCGGAATTCTAATGTGAAGTACGGCCGTCAATACTGTTCCGTCAGCTCTGATATTCGATAATAATCTCTGTCATCATGAGCATACCCATAGCCAAATGATTAAAATGCAACTTCTTTGCCGTTTCTCTTGAGTCTTACCATTTGATATCCGTTTCATCTTAAGAGCACGATATTCATCATTGTGTGCAGGTCTACAGATTGTTTACTTTTCTCGATTGTTTGCACTAAAAATGTTCTGCCATTCTTTCTCATATGAACAAACGTGCGAACGCAAAACAATTTCTAGCATATCATCAGTAACGACATTAAAAGCCACAGTATTGTAGCAGAATCCATTTATTAGTGTAAGCGTTGCGTAAAGCACACCTTACGGGTCAGTAATGTGAACATTAATAGTTTACATGTAGCAGATAAGTTTTTCTTACCGGAACGGCTGTTGGAACGATTACCGCGCGGCCTCGTTGCCCATACGATGACCTTCAGCCTTTCCTTCGATGGAATCCGTAGCTAGCTATTTCTCGACGGTGTTCATTAAGAGCGATTCCAGACGCTGACGAAGCGTCGCACCGAAGTAATGTACGGAATTTATGAAGTACACTGGCTTTATGTTACTGCCAAAATAAGCACGCAGATCCGTGCTCTAGATAATATTTGTTGATAATATTGTCATGTTCCATATACACTAAGGACAAGTATACAACTCAATAAGGAAAAGTGGTAAAGATCCTAAATCGGCAAGTTCAGTTATTCCAGGAGACAGCATTAAATCAGTATATATCTATATATTTCACATGTAGTATCACTGCACTGCACACGCTGTCGCACAGATGTCCCAGCTACAGTAGCCGCTGATGATGGTTGTTTTGGTTCTGTTGAGTGCGGTCTGTCCTTTGTCGTCTGCTCTCTACTGAGAGAGAGGCTCGAGACTACCAACTCTCGAGTAGCTACCACTTTTCGGCTTCTTTTAGCTGTTGACTACTGCTCTTTGCTGGGCGCCAATATTGCTTTCACCTTCCACCAAGTGCTTTCACGTCCGCGAGCGGGGCATTTTAAACTATCTCAATTGATATTTCCGATGTACGTAACCTTTGGGGATTAATCACGACAAATATGACAATACTGATGCAGACGTTGTTGAAGAAAGGCATTGTCCAGAATAGTTGTGCATCGGTTGACTATGGGAACATCTATCTAATATTGTTTACGGTTAATAATCTTCTAAATTAAACTTTCGTATTGATTCCCGTAGGCTAAATCTTCTAAGCGTTTCCAATTTTAGTGTAGTTAAAAAATGCTTCAAACGGCTTTCCTGCAGCATGAAACGAATAGTCTATGCCTGGTTTCAAATCTAGACCTGCACCTGCTCTCAAGTTTAGTAGGCAAACACTAATATATTTAATTCTAAAAAATTGAACTACAAGCAGTGCTTTGTTAGTTGAAGGAAACACGCACAATTCGCAAAAAAACGAAGTTATTATATAACCAACAGTTGTATACACAAGTATGTGCAAATGTGTATTCTCAACTGAAGATTATAGGAATATATTTACAGGACATGATTTCAAATTTCTTATGACCATGCTACTTTAGTGCAGCAAGCAACTTTATTAATTTATGTTAATTTATAATTAATAATAATAAAAAAATAATTAACAAACTGTATACAACTACGCCAGCCGTCGGATGAAATGCCTTACGGCAGCAATAAATATAAGTTGATGGGAGGTCTGTCGAGTTCTGAGTGGCTGAGTTCGATGCCGGACCGCCTGGCTATTAGCCGCCTACCGAAAAGATCTAACAATGCGAGCACAATATTAGTTACGTAGAAGTATTAGTTACTATCCTGCTAGAGTCACGTGCCTTGCAGGGCATGTTCTACGATATGGGATGTAAAAAAATCTGAAATTATGTTAGAGCACACAGTTTCGTCGGACAAACGGGTTAGGGATGTTTCTGGCTTACATTCCACACCAGATAGTTTTTTTTTTGGTATTTAAACTTCTGCGTATAACCTCAGAATAACTGGTACCTTTTCAGATGGCAATTTTGTTTGCTTACACACTTTCCTCATGTAAAAATGTACTTTACCGCTGCCTTTTTTTTTGAAAAATTCACTGTCGGATTATCTTTAGCTAAAGCACTTGTGTCGGTGGGATCCTATGCGGATACCTTTTAAAATATTTTTTAAAGAATTTGTGTATAGTAGTCTTTGAGTGACAAGTTCTTGCTAGGACGTCTTGCGATCAACTGTGAGCTACATTGGACAAAATCAATATTTTTCTCCTACCTATTGTCCGAACATCACCGGGTTGGTTCTATTAAAAACTGAGCAGGTCTTGTTAAAGCTCTTAATAAGCCGCGAAATGGCGAATCTTGATAAGACCTTGTCATACCCTCATTTACATATTAAGAGCCTTTTTCAGGCCGTAAGACGATAGTTTTTATGAATATAAACGTAAAACTTAACTTCTTTACCATTCATTGAAATCACTTATTTGTAAATCATAGGCAGCGTGCTACTGTTTTTTACACAACTGTGCCGCACGGAACGAGAATAAAAGCTATGGGCTGTTTAAAAATAAGCGCGACCAGTAGTATATTACGCAGACGCATATTAAACATGTTGACTCATATCATGTAGGGGCTTCATCTATCGGTAACATTTGATACGGTTTGATTTCAAGGTTTAACTATATGGTTTATATTACAATGTATTTTAACGAAATTTCCGTTGGCACTGGATGAACACCGGTGATGTTACTTTGCAAAAACAAGCAGTAGATATGTTCTTCTTTGGTTGGTATACATCACACATATTTATACTAAGGGACACGGTACCAACATATCTTATACACCCAGTCTAATATTATACTATGACAAACTAACACGTTCTGTCAATACTCATTAGCAGTGCCACAGATTCTTACATGTTTACGACAAATTCAACGGTGGTATTTACCAACTATTATATTAAGATCGAATTCCAGTCGTTAACTTCTGTCGAAGAAGTTACTGTTATGTTTTCATTGATTCGAGTGCTGCACAGCTGTTGTCAGAACTTGTCTTAATGTGAAAATAATATTTTCTCATTAAGATACGTGTGCACACAACAATTAGTAAGTAGCACATACCATTACAAAATGGGTGGCGCTATGTTGTATGTCTATTAACTAGGCAAATGTAAACGGATTCGATATCTGCTTTATGCCTCTTGCACTTTATAGCCTTTATTCACTCATTCGCCTGCAATTCTGTCTTACGAATCACTCCTTCACGAACAGTACGTACCAATTCTTAGATATTTTTCGTTTTATAACAATATTATTCTTCCCTTTATTATTTGTTTGAATCTCCAATACATTTTTCAGAATCAGCCTTCAGTTTCGAGTGCCCAACAACTTCCGGCTTTGAAAAAGGGGCGCCTATTTGCATGGTATTTTCACATATTTCTCTACATTTAACGTATATACACCTCTAGCAAGGCATGTGAAAGCGGTGGACTACTAAACGAACGAAATGGTACGGTTGCGCAAAGTATACCTTAGCAGTATACCTTATTCGATGCCTAAAGATATTTAAAATTGTACCATACTCGAGATATGGCATGACTTTGCGTACGCGCTCGAACGAAAGAAACGTATTGGACAGTTACAAAAAACAGTAAAAAAAAAATAATTCAACTCGTTCAAATATTTTTAATCTAGGCGAGGCGACAATATACTCTCCGAAGTGATTAAACCTGAAGGAACGAAACTAGTTACACAAATGGCATCACAAAAGTACCCTTATTACAACCTTCGTTTTTGTGCCGTTAGTTATGTCGTGTTTTGTTTCTTAGGTTGCGCTTCGAAGAGCACAGGCTAATGGGCGTATGCGCTCGAAGCGAACAGTTTATAACTGATTTGGACGAATCACAAGGAAAGTATATGAAGATTATCTTAAGCACTTTATCGGGAACATTTCCTGTATCCTAGAGAAACCGTGTTTGCTAGTCATTGATAACTACCAAGGCCAGTCTACATTCTTGCGCTCTTTCCGTATTGTTAGAATGTGCTACAGCTTCTTCTACATTAAGGCTATGCCAGGGTCAGCTTCGTACAGTTCACCAAAACCCTATTACTGAAAAGAAACGGAACGGTAAAGTAGCCAGCTGTACCAATCCCCATACTATATTTACGTAACGTATACATGAGTCATTAGGTCACCAGCAGCACTACTAATCCAAAAAAGGGAGAAAGATTAGGTAGATAGCTTGATATATCTGAGATGAAATACAAGCACACAGATCCACATCTATGATGACATGTAGAGGAGAGAGGTATTGGCAATAGCTACGGTGGCAGAACGAACCTGCGCTACTTGATATGCTCTGCTTCGCTAAGGACTAGTAATTGTTAGTCCGTCCATCTAGCGTTATACGAAACGAATTAAAATAGATATAATTGTATCTATTTTAATTCGTTATAACGTTCTCGCTGATAGTGTTGTTTCATAAAAGTTAGAAACGTTTCAGTCCTGGAATTCTGTACATGGAGTACTTGTCCGCGCGCGAGTAGCAGAGCAAGTGTGGCTCTGGTGGATGATTAATTGGAGACAGAGAGAAGACGGTTGATGTGACTGGTGCACACGAGATTGTTCAGGTGGAGGATATGGAAGCTATTGCTTATTCAATGATCACTGGTCATTAGCCCCCTGTTGTCTGCGCTAGAAAATCTATCAGAAGCTTTTTACAACTTCGTAAGATTATGTGTCTATGAATATCATTACAGTTTCACCTACAATCCTGAAGAACGAAATAATCTGACTACTATCAATACGCCAATTGGTACGTGAAAAGTAGTTGAGCACCGTATTTTCTAAGAAAGGCAGGAGCGAGCGCGCCACCACTCACTTTCTCTATGGTATCGGTTTGTAATATTTTCCGCTTTTGGGGTTTAGAGGCGCTATCAACTCGATCATTATACTCACAGGTCGGCACAGATAGAACAATAGTTATATAAGTGGCGCTTGAAAATCACCCCCTACTACAATATATACAATATTACGAATCACATATTAAAATACTGTCTCGGCCAAGATGAACCCGAAGCGAGTAGACTACTCTGTATCAATTCAATGAGGCTATTTGAAGATATTGGGAATGCCAATTTTCTGAAGCAGAACTTTTTAACGGAGCGGAAGTCCGTCGTTGCTTGTCTGTTGGTAAGGCGCTATTCTTAGTATGACCAAGTTTCGCAACACCATTCATCCATAATATGTTGACTATTTTCCTTCGTTGTTTCCGCAATTCGATATTACAATTTTGACGGTGCTGCCCAGAAGGCAACGTCAGCGGAATTCTGGATGAGTAAAACAAGTCTCGGTTCATAGGCTTAGCCCAGTATTCGCATGAGGGTCCGCTAGTTAATCGTACCGGTAATTTCGTAAAACATCGAATCAATTAAATCAACCAAACCCCCTTAGACCATCTTGCGTAGAGATGCTTTCACAATATATATAAAAAAAACTTATCGTTTTTCCTTTTTTCAAAGAATTTTGCTGCCGAGGGCCACGGAAAATGGAATAAGTTGTAATAATATATAATCGCTCTCTTGCTTTTCATAGACTGATCAAATATTTACCCGTTTTTTAAAAGTCAGAACGCTTTTCAGGGTGGTGTCGTTAAAATAAGGTACATTTTCCCTCTACTCTTTAGTTTGCTGTTGTGTTAAACTTAATCCCCACAGGTAAAAATGGATTTACTTCTAATGACTGAAGTTCAGAGACCTCATCATCGGAAACTCATATTGATCAACAAAGGAGACATGCATTAAGTAATACATATAACTAATGCTTAGGGTTATAGCGAGCTAAACGTCAAATCAGCGCGCACCAATGCCTGCAATCTTAGAGGGTTGGTTTGAAGTGAACCGTATAAGCTAGTTTCTATATTAGCACATAATTGAAAAGTTTTGGTGTTGTTTTGCAAAATCAAACTTATGTACGGTATCCATTGCATTCCCTGGATTACGTGCTAGCTTTCATAGTAAAAGATCGTTCACTCACCGAATATTTGATAAAACATACTTTTGGTTTTAATGGATAATATCGAACAACTTTTGATTGTACATTCCCCATACTTATTTTACAACCTTATAATTCACGTAACCTTAACCAGGTCCCTATTACATTGGCATTTATATTGTATGCTGTTCCGCTTGCAAATATATTTAGGAATTTTTCTAGGAACTCCAAATTTTTAGTCAGAACTGAATCTCACACTGACGTTGCATAGATCATAATTAATTCAACATATAACAAATAGTTTACGCGTAAATTTTGAAATGTCCATAGCGTCCAGTTGGAACTTAAGTCATGCGGAACACCACGTCCCTTTCATGTTCTGAGAGGTAGGCCTAATGACACCTAGACCATTGATTGCGGACTGGAGCTAAACATTTACAGTATATATATGATATATCCTTGTTTTGCATTTCCGTGTCCAAAATCTAAAACACAACACTTTTCTGCAGATTGTCATTAGTCAAGGCTTTCAGTACTTTCGTAAGAATCTATTGTAGCGTGGTGCATGACAGATTTCTCAGGTGAACTATTTACAGGCCAGTATATTCTTATCACCCTCGTAGATTTTTAGTGAGTTGAACCGCGGCAACGTGTACGCTCGAGATTTTATCTATAATATATATTATAGGGTTCAGTATAGTGCCTTAAGCACTTCCAGATGTTATACTACCATTCTCAGTGTATTGACCATTTACACAAACCTTAAAAAGGCTTCAAGCCAAATTGCCGAAGGATCTCCTACTTGAAAGAAGAGCCAGCAGCTTCGAATGCATTTAAAAGATTTAAAGTTCAAGGTATATAGAGCCAGTGCACTTGGTCGCTCGGTCAAATTCGATATACAGTATCTGGAATGTTCTTGTATTATCTCAGTCGGTAGACAAACTGTGCGTCCGATATCACCTGTTTTGCATCAACTTTTTTGTATATAGCTTGGGCTTTAAGACTTACTAATATTTTTCACGCCACAGGGGTTAACAATATCGGCCGTTTATTGGAGAACTCTACCTTTGAACCTTTTCTGTGGATAGCTATCCCAAAGTTTCCGTGTACTTTTCCTGCATCTTCGAGAGATCTTCGAAAAATCTATAAGAATGCTATGCACACTGAAATTCCAAGTCTCTTCATTATTATTGAAGTCAGTTTATCGGCGCTTGGTTTGTTTTCGACCGTAACTGTGCTACCAGATGTTCAATGAATGGGCATTACCGTAGTATACAACATTCTGAAAAGGCCCTCCTGGGATGGCAAATCGACCTATTTAGTTTCTTTGCCTAACTAGGTCAATTGTCAGAGATGTCTCTTCGAGGTTCACTAGGATTTCGGTTTTTTTCATGTTTGTCATGCATGTTTCATCAACACATCGATCGAACTGTGCTTAGAAGGACTTCTACTGCAGTCCTTTTGTAAGCGTAGTCGCGGATGTACTTAAATTTCGAGCTGCATATGATAATGTTTCCATCGGTACACGTCGCCTCTTTAGAGCTCTGTTTTTTTTTCCGTAGAATGGTAAAGTTAGCCTTGTTTTTGGTTTTTGTAACGGCTTATCTGCCACGATATGGGCATACATATCATTTAGCAGATACACATCATATTGACCTGCAGAATTTTCGATAAACAAAAGCCACTTTGATTTTGTTGTAGTGAAGCTTTCTTTTTTTTGTTCAGTTATAACTCACTGAAGGAGTGGTATCAAAATGGCAGGCAGGAGACGTTTAAAGCTAATAAAGGTTTGCAGATAAGCGAAGATTTATCTAATCGATGAATAGTTGTGTAAAATAACACGATTTAAATATAAGACTATTGTATAAAATGGTAGTACCTAAGTAGTATAAACGTCGATGCATTTGCTTGATTTGGAATGTGGCAAGTAAGTGAAATACAGTGTAAGTGTACCCGGAATACAGAAGCAAAATTCTATAAGAGCATACCTAATAATGAGATCTACCTAAGTTGGCAGATATAAAACCTTGCTTGGAATGTGTAACCTTGGAAAAATAAAGATAATAAGTGCCACTCTGACCTTCGAGAGTGTCTTGAGGATAGCAATTGTAATAAAGCAATGCCAAATAAACAGGCGTATTGTGAAGAATAGAAAACAATTCACGATGACATATAAAATGGGTATTCCGAAAATGTTTTTTTAATATACGCAAAGGTAACAAATAAAAAATGAAATAAATGAATCGACTGCAAATTGTGAGGAGAACAATATAAAAAGATTAAAATTAATTCAGTTAATACAATTAACTGAAGGCAGCATAACATCTGGGCACTATCATGGGTAAAATCAAACTAGTATTACCTACCTCTTTTTTTGTTTAGAATTTCGTTTTTGAAGTAATTAAATCGCTGAAGTTTCTACAAAGCACTAACTTTCAAGTTTACAATGGAAGATAAAAGTGTCGACAGCTACCAATAGTTTCGTGTTACGCACCGCACATTACCAGGACGCTTAATTTCTATCGCTTACTTAAAATGAGTTACATTTAACTGTATCATTAAGAGCCACTGAGTTTGTTGTTTT
Organism: Varroa destructor; assembly: GCF_002443255.2. Lineage (NCBI taxonomy): Eukaryota > Metazoa > Arthropoda > Arachnida > Mesostigmata > Varroidae > Varroa > Varroa destructor. Next base: position 76,217,462 of record NW_019211454.1, read on the forward strand.
TTCTTAGTGCAACGCCAGAGGCGTTAAAAGATATAAAATAGGTTTTCTGAAAGGTTTGAAATTTCTTATCTAGTGGATGTTTCATTCACATAATTTTTTATCAGTTTCCATTACCTGCGGAACTCTGTGCATGAATTTATATAGAAGCTCCCTATTTTAAAGTTCTTAAATACCGGCTAATTGGTTTCCGCTTTTTGATTATATCAACCCTAATTCAACATAATCATTTGTAAGAAAGTGTGTGGGTCTAGCAATTTAAGCTACTGTCCAACTTTGGCCCAAGCTACAAAATCCTATAGGAAATGTATCTATGACTATCATTCCTAAAATATATTTGTATTAATTATGCGTACGGGTACACTTATTGTACCACACGAATTGTGCCTATTGGCGTTTCATTACAGAGATAACGCGACTAAAATATTTTAAAAATTATGATCATTAAGTAGCATCTACTAAGCAATGTAGTACGTTGCGAATTAATTACTTTTCTCTGCTCAGTTATTTCACTTGCTACACGAGGTACCCACTGCAAAAGCCTCTTTTCAGCGACCTGTCGAAAAACATAGTTATATCTTATGATACGATTTATATTGTAGAGGTTTAATTGCATCATATGTTACCGTTATCATTGATGCTTTAGTACATATAATCAGAGGGAAATATTTTACTTAAAGAACCGATATCGGAATTCCTATAGTTTATATCACTAGTGTAACAAGGAACTATTTAAATAAAATTTTGTGTTTTTTCTGTCTTTTTTTTTTTACAGATTCAAGGTTTCTAAAGACTGTTTGTAGCACATATTTTCTTAGATTCACCGATTTCATATCCAGATATGATGACAGAAAGAGCATATTGTGATATGCTCTTGATGAAATTCTCAAGGGATCCATCTACTGTCCAAAACTAGCAATCTTGTAAACTTCCCTACATCAAAAGACCACTGTAGCGTACTACAAAGGTATGTGCCCATACCTAGTTCTCCAGGGTTGCCGTTCGGCCCTCGTTTTTAGATGCAGTAGTTTTAAACAGTCTTTTTCAGTTTCAACCACTCTTTTCACGAATTGTGGTAGATGATATTGTTGTAACGCCGCCGCTACCGAACTGACTTGTTGAATTCGGGTAACGCAATGACTAAAGCCCGCTTTTATGCAGCTTATACGTTTTCTAAAGCTACTTCAGGTAATTATTATTTGTTATCAATTTGGAAGCTTCGTCATTGTTTATTTTGACTTCTCTGTTATAAAGTGTCGTTTAATCTAATCTAGCCTTCCGGTGAAACCCGCCCTTCAATCGTCTACTGACATACCGGTGATTCTACCGACTTTGCATCCCTGTGTTACTCCTGTACTAAGTTGCACGAAAATATAAAAAAGTTTAAATGTACCTTATATATGTAAATTGGCTGATGCCCAAAGTTTCACACGCGTATAGTTGGAAACAAAAAATGATTGCCAGCAGTTTTTTCCCAATTAGGGAGATCCACTATTAGAAACCACTTCGTGCGTTTTGCTCTGCGTTAAATCTAATTTACGCATTTTGTACCCAATTTACCTTTTCATATGTATTAAAAGAGACTTCTCCTTGGAGTAAACGTTTCCTTAAGTTAGGGTCGCAATTAGGAGTGGCCGCCATTGTAACAAAGCCATACTGCAGATGTTCCGGAAACTATCCTCGTTTGCAGCAGTGCCATCTCGCGGCTTTCCCGAAAACTCAATCGGTTAGTAGCGCCCTCTGTTTCCCTCATTCTCCCCGTTAGGGAATATATATCTGCTGAAGTACCCTCCCCAGGTTGTAGGTACTCGTAAACTCCTCGTTTCACGTTCACAGTGGACTCGACCATGTGGCCTGGACTCGGTGAGTCCGCCAGGAAGAAACAAAGATCTAGCTTCCCATATAGTATTACCATTGCTACTGCCAGTGCTCTCTGCTCTATTACTAATCGGACTGGTATAAGAGCGGGAATAGATCAGAAAGCGATTCGGCAAAGAGTGGTGCGAGTCATGGCGGTGCAAGCCGAGCTGGATGAGCGGTAGCAGTCACAGGAATGGCCAGTCGTGTCATAACATTACGATAGATAGAACTGCAGAGCGCATAGTGAAAATTCTTATTAACTGGTATCTTATAGTGTTCGGATTCTACAACGTAAGTAGTGTTGAGTGCTGGCCTCGAAGTGTTTCGCGTGGTCACTGCTGGATGCTGCCGTTGTGATAATCAGCTACTTAGTTCCACGTCAATTAAGCAGACCATCTGGGAACAGTATTTGTATGCGTACGTCTATGTAAGGATCTTCGTACGTGTATGCTTGTGATTTTGCATGATGAAAATGATTTTTACTACCATCATCGTTCATTAAGTATCTTCCTTTTTTTTTTCTCATTTTTGATCATCGTTATTAAGTACAATATTCTTGTTGCTTCGTTCACCTATGGATACCGTCCCGCCCGCTTAGCATTCATCTGACTTTACTAGACGTGAAACAGTCTTTGCTCTGTATAAACCAAATATTGAATATTATATATGATGTCGAGCCAAATGTTGAGTCAGTGAGTTAAATTGTTTATCAATTGGATTGTACGAGGCAGCGCCATAGCGTTTTCATCTGGTTACACATTACACCCAGTGGATCACAGGGAGAGTTCAAGCGAGAGGCAACTGACAAGTTGCCTGCTCATTTCGTTCCGCCCTCTCGACGTAGGTAAACAAGTAAGCAGAATTGCTTTTCAGCTTTACAAACCTACTTTTGTGCAAACTAATCATTTATAATGGGATTATATGTATTGTATGGTCGTCGGATAATTGAGCTTGTTCAAGTTACATGCAAGTATAGAGAGGTTAGGAAATACACTACACCTTTTAACAGAGCTCAGTGGCGATTTGCTAAATTCGTACGACGATAATATATGATTAACCATGCAGTTGCATTATATAATGCTTCGCTTGACAAGCAAACGTTTGGCCGATAATTTGCGTTTTCCTTTGAAGACATTGTTGCACAAAAGCTTACAGACGAAGAGTACAACTTTCGAAATTGTGCTCTATGTGCAATAATATTGCAGATTTTTAGCTATTACCGAACGGGCACATCTGTGCACGTGCAAGAGAGAGGCGATGACACACCTCAATCATGATGTAAGAATTTAATGAGAATATTCATGCTCACAGCAGAAACTGACTATGATTAAATATTTTCAATGGTCTCCGCAAAAGATACCACTAGGTTATCTAATAACCCTTTTAGCAAGGTAATTGTAAATGTAAAAATACCATTGTACAAACATACATACTGACTTTAACGATGTTCTCGAGAAAACTCGACCCGAACTTGTGTTCACGACTATTACGATCGGTGGAGCTACCGGTAACTATACTTAGAGAGCAATCACCGTCTTTCTCTGAATGTCAGTGAGACCTTGCTTGCAGACAGAACGGCTGTTACAACGCTGAACAACTGTTCAAACGTCGGAGAGTTCGCCGAGTGAGTTCGATATCTGTTGATGCGTAGCTTTTGTAATTATTTTATTATTATAATCATCATCGTATTTGGCGATGTTTTTGTGAGCATGGATTCGTATTTCGCAAGGGTATGAAACTGATCACTGTAAAAGCAATTTTAATACATCTATTTGTAAATTTCGCAATTAAAAAATATGTACCTTGTGTGCACGGCATGACCATGAAATGACTGACAGGTTGTTTCGAAACGGCCTGCTAAACAGACGCATTTAACCGAAACACCTTTTTAAAATTAAACTCACAACTAAGGTCAGAAACTAAACGTCATACAAACAGTAATGTTGCCACTCAATGACCCAACACAAGGTTTTTATAACTAGCTGATACGTAGCAATGTTTCATCTTATAACGAAAAAAAATCACTTAACATGAACTGAGTTTCTCATCAAAAAAAAGAAAGAAAAAGAATAACTAACAAATATAACAAATAATTATGCCAAGTCAAAGTTGTATCACTTTATAAAAGTTTTGGGATCCAATGACGGGCGTCTCGTCATTTTTTTAAACACTTAAAATCTGCTGTTAATAAACTTCAGTAACTGATAAACACAATAAGTTGGTCGTATGTTTGTTCAGTGCAAGTGCATAGTCTGATAGCTTTAATTTTCATTGAGAAGAAAATCTTGAGCCTGAAATTGGTCTACGATTGTAGTAGGTTGAAGTAAAAAGAAAGAGTTCTTTATATTGGTATTACATCAGGGTACAAATAGAGATTTCGAAACTATGCCCCTATCATTAAAGGTGTCGAAGAATCACAATTATCAAAGTCTTTTATTCGCTCAAAAACGATTAGTAGAGCAACGTAAAGCCAACAGTCGCAGGCGAAGTATGTCGACCGCTTGTTTATGTAGATATGAACTAACCTAAAAATATGTCAACAGAAGTAAATCCTTCGATGCCTTGTTCGTTACATCCTCTACGTTAAAATACGCGTTTCATTCAAACAAGAATCTACCTAGAGCGATCGTATAAATAGTTTCCCTATAGTCAAGTATATCCGTATAGCTTTACCTCAGCATATCGTCAGCGGCAAGCATCGCGTCAATGTATTTTTCAGTTCATTCAAACGGATACTGATAAGACAGCCTAACTGAAATTTCTTACACTATGATTATCGGTAAATTTTCCTTCAGTTATAGCCCATAAATTAAGGGAGATATCAAGCGTGCTTCTGTTCCAGCAACAAATTGTATGATAGTACGACTGTTGAATATACATACAAAGGCGCGAAGTTCAGGCGAGGATTAAGCGAGCTATGCGGGAAGCACCCCATACGAACATAGCTGACAAAAGTTTATGTTACTGTTTCTTTTGGTCGTATATTCACTACGCTTCCAGTGACTTTTATGTTTTCTTCAATTTACTTAGCATTTTTTTGTGTAATACTTCTGCGACATCGTTATTTCTTCGCAACTAACTTTTCATCTGTAACAAAAGAAGCATGCCGTGGAAATTCCGTTACTCTTAACACGATTCCCACAATGATCACGCAGACGTGAGAAGCAGCATTACGTGGCAGTTGCGTGTAAGGATCTGATCCACAAATGTGGAAGCGCGAATCTTGTGAGATGTGTAAATACTATATTAAAAGGGTTGTTCCCGATATCATGTTGTAAGTTGATTACTGTCAATTGAAGGTGATCAATGTCATCGTTTGTCACTAGATTATTTTGTTCAAAATACATTACTTCGCGAATAAAAGTTTCGCGTCAATCTCCATTGTCCATCTCCATTCTTCAATGGTTTTCTTCAGCACCAACAGGATAGTCGACTATTACGTCGTCGACATACGCTATAGTTTTGACACCCGGATTTAGGTACATACGTAAATTTGAATAACAAAATCTAAGCTGATCGTTCTGACATTGTTCATTACGGTCAACCAGTAGTTGGCTATCGGTGAGACTATTGTTGATTCGTTTAATCCAGAAGGCTGCATTCCACTTAAGCGAAGCTATCCTGTAGTTTGGCAGTGTGTCTAGGAGTTTTTATGGATGAAGGCCCCGATGTTTGAAATTAAAAATAGAAGTTACTACATGGTACTAAGTGATTGGTTAAGTATCCGTCCAAGACATTTGCGAAACTGGAGTATCGCAGACAAACAAGGTCAATTTGCAAAGATGGGGCCTCGCAAGTTTTTCTTCAACGGCTCCACCAGTGATGCTTTCCGTTATATTCCATAGTATGGAAGTTAACTATACCAGGCGTTTTCCTCCATGCCCCAGACGTACAGCCCCTGTTTGTAACTTAAGAGAATGTGACGTGCGTGAAAATACTTATGATTTCACCGGTTTCGAGCGTACACAAAAATATCATGCAAGATTATTCAGTATTTTAGTAATTGGTGCATGCAAACCCTTAGAGGTCTAGTTGCTATTATTAAAGCTTAAACACGCTTTCAGCTGAAGAACCAAGGTCATTAAAAAGGACAATATCGTTCTATAAGGTGGTGTATATCGCTATTGGGTTTCAGCATCTGGGGTATATGTGTAGCAGAAGAAATCTTTGACGATGTTAGCTTCTAGCGATCCTCTGTTGCGAAAGACTCATCCGTTTTCTGGATGGCTTATAATGAATCTTTGATTCTTATTTGTCATGACTCGTGTTTGTAGATTACGCTAGGGTCATTAAAAGAGAGGACCGCCTTTGTAAACAGTCGTTCCTCTCTTTTCAATTCCTCTCTTTGATTTGTGGTTTTTCAAGTTTCTGCTAATTGTGGTCATCGTTGGGTATATGCTTGTACAATTGGTCAGTGCTCTTAGTGGTCTGTGAAGATTTTGAAACAAAAGCGCTTATTTTGAGACTGCTTTGAGTACATGTCTCCGGAAGTATATTCTCTTGTCCTTTATATAAACTTCCTCTTATTGACTTAGTCAGCTTTTTTGTGATCACAGGACGGACGGAAGCTGCCACAGTTAGGGTCTTGTAACCTCGTATTATTGAAGGGAGAAGATGGAACTTGCGCGTCTTTAGAGGAGTTTACGCCACATAGAACGAAGTCCACATTTGATATTCTCAGGAGACGTGCTGTGGCCCTGTGTTCGTGTGGGATTTAGAAAGAGGGCTCTTTAGAGCTATTTCGGCTCCCATTGCAGGTGCTCTTTGTTTTTTAAGCAGCTCCTTGACTTCCAGTTTATGCCGAGTAAATTTAAATCACATACACGGTCAAGTTCACTGGTCAGCTATTTCATGTTTTCCGGTTGGAGGAAAGTACACACAATAGGGCCGCGTTAAGTTGTTTGATAGAAAAACATTATTGACGACTGGTTCTGATTTGTTATCTGCAAGTTTTACTTGCGTGCATGGAATTCTCTGTTGCTTAGAATTAAAATACGACCGTTTCTTTTTCATAAGCTTGGCAATATATATCCTGATAAAGCATAACTTTGTTGAGTGCGTCTTCTGATGGGAAGTTATGTTTCTGTGCTAAATAAATGCATTGTATGTTAGCATTAAACAAGGGTTTAGTATGTTCCGCAACTACACGGATCGAATCCGTGGTTATTGCGATTAGACAGTTTGCTTTTGCGAACATTATAAAGGAGGGTAGATTTCTGTCGTCTAATTTGGTTGCGGACAATAAATTCACTGTCCCATAGATTTCCTGCTTGAAGGGATTAGCAGAATACAGAGATGGTTGTCTAGACTTTGTTTATTGACCCGGGTTGACCTGTGCATTAGGTTTGCCATTAGCATTAACGCCCTAGGCTTTACGAGTAAGTATATACTCAAAAATTGAGAACAAAAATCAATTTAGACACGTTGTTTAAATATGGAAAGTTCTTGTAGACTACATTTAACTAGATATTGACAATACATATAAAGAATACGCACGGAACGCGATACGTATGTGTCGCCGATAGATTTTATAATGATCAGTGAATGGAACCCTAACCAAGGTGCTACTTGAAATCTGAAGGTGAAGTCTAGTTAATAGCGCGAGCGTTTCGCGCTTCCGAGTTCAGTTCTTCCAATTTGGTGACTAACATATGAGCTAGACACTCTCTTTTGCAGTGCATAACTAAAGTGAGATTAAGCCAACACAGCTATAGTGACTGCTCAATATTTGTAAGCCACTATACAAAGCAAGAAAGCAATAAGCGTATGGATTCGAAAAAACATGCGTACGCTATATCTAGTTAGATACTGACAATATTTTTTAGGTTTTTCCTTTTTAAAGAAAACTCTAAAGAAGACTGACGGATGCTTTGTGCTTAGAGAATCGGAGCAGCGAGGAAGTTGCCTGGTTTCAGCATCTTTAGAAAGCAGCTACGTAAATATACAGGATGTGCTCATGAACGTATTTCCCAAGCAATCGCCGCTCGATTTGAATCTCGTATTACGGAGTAGAAATTCATGTATTTAAGTTTTTTTCGTGCCCTCAAGTCTAGATTCTTTAGTTGGCTGAGGAGAATTTTTGCTGATTATTGGAAGCAATATCATGGTTGCCAGCGGAGCAGACCGTTAGCTTAGGGTAATCGATGAGGTTTATAGTCTCGTAATTTTCTCACGATAGAGATTTCAAAGATTTTCTGCTTTCCTGTGGTGCGAAGTACCCGACGTTTTAGTTTCGGAGATCGTGCTGCTATCATGTTGCTTTGTATAAAACACAATCTGTAGAATGATCGATTCGTCAGCTGAATGTGCCATTATATGGCAAAATTTAAGTTGTTCCATACTCGTTGGGAAGGACAGATTGTGGTCCTATTGTGGTCGAAGAAGCAATCGATTACGGCGCATGTGGGAAACACCTGTTCGCAGGTCCACGTGAACAAACAGAAGAAAGACCAGTGGCTCGTTTTATGTCGAGCATTGAGATTAGCTTTGCCGTTTGGTAGAACATCTAACGGTGGTACCGGACGCAAAACTAACCTACAGTAAGGTTAGTTTATTTCGGCCGATTTCTTGAATTAGCGCCTCGTTAGACCCAATATAAGTCTCAGTTATTTTCAGCAGTCGCGCTTTTCTAGCTCATAAATGTTTTCCTACCTGAATTTTCAAGCAGCCGAGCCGATAGCCCGCTTACGTTTTCGCAACTTGTCTACATGAGAGCCGTTCCCGATTCATGAAACTTTGACCCGTACAGTTTATACATCTTCATAACTAGAATGAAAAACGACTCTTTAGAACGTCGTTAAAAATCTTACCTTCAACCTGAACATTTATTACATATTGATGTATTCTGGATGTAAACGGATCAAATAGACCCCATAATTTGAGCCATCACTTTGTTGAGCTTCTTATACCCGTATTTGTCATATATAATTAGTTGCAGTACAAACGAAAGGTACTTTTAAAGGCTAATGTAACCATTTTTCTGTATTTCACCAATTTTATATATTTCATTTGTCGGAACTATTAACCATAGCTGTAAATATTAACATTGCATTGAGTTATTGTCTGTTGTAAAATCTCCCCTTATTTCCACTGACTTACGTGTTCGGTCGTGATCGTCGATGTCGCTAGATTATTATTGGGAGCGTTTTTGGTAATCTGCATACTCTTGTCTTCTGTATCACCTGGGGAACGACTTTTGACATTACTACTCATGTAAAGGTTTATTGCTAAAGTTAAGGCGAGACAAACGTTGCTATCTACCAACTAAGGTGGCTGGAGTGCCTAGTTGAATATAAAAGCGCGTAAAGCGAGCACTTAAAGAATTTTGCTCAGCTTTATTGTTTATGTCCATCCTTTAGAATAAGCATAGTAGAGCATACTTATTCTTTGCGCCGTTACATTTATTGGGTTGCTCTCTTTAACCTGACTGCAGTGGTAATAATAGTTTTTTCGTAATACTTACAGCCTTGAGATTGGCCTTAGTAGGACACGTGCCGTGGTCAAGCGATAAAAACATGACTCAATCGCGAAAGTAAGGAATTTCTGGAAGAGGTTCGTTATTCTCTGTTAAACATTTGACGCAAGCTGAAACATTATAAACGGTGTATTAGCAAAAAGTACATTGTTTAGTGGGTTATAATCTTTAAATTTTAAATTAAATTAAGTTTTAAACCTTTAAATTAAAATTTAAGGCAGATGTAACTGTTCGAGTTGTAAGATTTGTAAGAAAATCAAGTCGTGACCTTGGTGTCAGTAAATCAAGAATATATGCTGTCAGTGAAGACCATACAAATGTAAAAAAAATTGCAAGCGGAAAAAAAACGGAAGATGTGAAAGGGACGCATAGTTTTTCGAGAAAAATTGTTTAGTTTTTTATTAATCAAATTAATATCATCAATTAAAATTAGATGACGTAATTGGTTGACGTCAATGTACTTATCGGCAGCTGTAAATTCACATGTTACGCAAGAACAGTGTTTAAATTTACCAGAAGCTACGGTATAGTGTGATATCTCAAGTAAAGAATTAAGTGGACCATCTGTTTTCCACACTGGTGCCAGTTGTGTTGGAATGAATAAAATAATCTGAATCTTAATTTGAAGACTGTTGAAAATGGGAAATTTTAGTTTCAAGACGATGGGGCACAGTGTCATCATGATGTAAAACCGTATACCGATGACAATCCTTCAAACAGATGAATTGGTCGAAGAGGTCAACCTGCCCGTTTCCCAGACCTAACGCCAATGAGTTTTTTTTTCTCGTGTGAATACCCTCAAGATGAAACCTGCACTCAAAAGCCAACAACACTGTCATACTACAGCCGATCAAAAAGTTTTTCGAAGACTTTTAGTGATATTCCCAATAGCATAAAAAAGCTTACATAGTTTAGCTAATGCCATATGGGAAATTGCGTCAGTCAAGCTACGCAAGCATTTGAAACGTATTGTTAATATATACGGAACAACATTTGAGCAAAAAGATATTGTGGCATAAAAACAGCCAACTTCAAAAGTGTAATTTGTTGTGAACAACAGAGTACGCCAATCAATCTAAAATGGTAACTATGAACATTTATATGCCATACTTCACTCTGTAATTATAACGTGCTGCTATTCTTATGGTAGTATCGACATACAAGTAACTGTGTGCGCGTAAAAAGTCAGCCTTGCCAGACTTGGCAATGAAACATGTTTTGAATCCTATCTGAGAATGTGGTGGGAAAAGCTCGAAAGAAGCATTCTCGACGGTCTGTAGAACCATAGGCCATAGGTAACCTCAGCCAGGAACACGTATGCCGAAATAGCACGCGTGATCAAATTGATTTTTTCAGAACATGTTAAACTAATAATATATTTAGCCTAAAATCTCATATTGGTACGAACGCACTCATTCTCATAAACTCTAGCCAGTGAGATTAACCGCGCGATAAGAGTCTCTTCTGCATAAAATCATTAGCAGTATCCCCTCCGCCGCCCACAACTTCGATAGAACCGCATTTCTGCAACTTTGTTCCGTAATGTAACTCTACGCGAATGACTGGTTAGTGTGAGGGGGGTAAGATGATGTGTATTAGCTCCAAAAAATGCTGTTTATTACCATCCTCATGGTGCACTGCTAAGTGTCTCAACTGGCTTCAAACGGGACTGGACTTTGTTCTGCCAGAACTGAGTGAAACTGAATGTGGACTGACAAACAAAATGGTAAACTAAGGACATACACACTTAGTTTACTGTGGATTGAGTTGTCATTTTCAGATGAGATGTAGTTTTTTTTTTTATACTTCTCGAACCACCGCTATCATAGACAATGATTCAAAATGTATTCTATACATCTAGAAGAAAAAAAGAAACATCTTTTTTACTCGCAGCCTGCGGCAATTGCTTACAGATTTATTCTATACAGGGCAGAGATGTGTCAGCTTGAAAGGGCCTTGTCTTCTAACAGACCGTCAGGGTTGTGATTTAAGGAACAGAAATTCTTACGTCAAACTGGTACGGCAGGTGAATTGTCCAAAGGTTAGAAACTGAGGTTCTAATTTTTCCTTACTTGCTATGATCCGAGACCAAAGCAACTCCAAATATTTCAAGTACGTGTCGGTAGAGGAAAGAAAGCACTTTCAAAGGATAGGAGCTAGCACTGAGTTTTTCGAAAAGGGAAATTGAAATAAAACGTCAAAACTTAAATAGAAATATCGGTCAAATATTTCATATTCTATATTTTAGCTTTAAAATGACTACTAACACTGAAACAAAAGGTAAAAAAATTGTACTCGAAATTTAGGATATTCCCCACTGGCAGCTTGGTAATAATAAGACTTCATATTGTACCATGTAATACGTAAATAGAAAATGAGTAAATAATTTACAACAGTTTCCTTTGCCATTTTTAGAATGCTGACGAAAATATATAAAAACATCAATCAAATCGTTCATATTTCTTATAATAAGAAAAGGTACTACTATGCTCTTTAAAGATAAACTGAAGACGAACTTATCTCATTTTAAATCACAGAACAAGAGCTGAGTGTATGTCCTCCAAGTTCGGCGATTGCTTTCTTTCTCGTATGGACAATACTAGCGGGTAGCTCTATTCTAGCCAGTGTCTCCTATGTATACTTGCTTCTTTTATCCGCTGTTGTTTCCTCTATGCCCTATTTTGTCCTAACTCCCTCCCCCCTGTCATATTTTGTGAAACCGCGTTCACTCAAACCCATAAATTTCGTCGAGCTTAATAGATGAACACTTCGTCTACTGGTAAGCAGCTCGATTCTTACCTTGTTTAGCTCAATGTTTCTCAATTAAGGTTATAGAATTAGTAAAAGTGCATCAGGTCGCTTGCAGATATGGACGTTACAACTTATGTCATCTTTAACTTGCTTACTTCTCTTGTCCTCCAAGATCTTCTTTTATCTTACCTAAGAATTTTGAGTACATATGAAGGAACTTGCAGACGAAAGCTTTTGACTTATTCAGTACATAGGCGGGAACAATGAGGAACGTAAGAAGAGGTAGAACATTTCGTGAAACCTTTGAAGGGGTATAATCAGGATCTTGATATTTGGTTCTCTCCAATATGATATTTGGCACTCTACTTACATGCTGTGTATGAAGAATGTTATGCATGCAACCCTGGAATTTAAAAGGACTTACGCAACTTGTCATAGATATCCTGCAAAGTTTTTTATCAACCCTATGGCATTTCGTTATTTTTCGAACACTTTGAAAAAACGGGAATAGAAAAAAACATTAAAAAGTGCATCTAAAATAAGGAACATGCCCCACAAATGCACTGGCTTAAATTATCTTGTAAGACTGACTAACTGGAGATGCACAGATATTGCATTGAAACTTTTATCGCAGTCTTACACTATTCTGTAAAAGAACTATAAAGAGTCTGGCTTTTTATTCTACGAATTCCTATTGTCCCATGGGATTCATCTTCATGTGTCCCTGTTTGTTTCCAGCCATTGATGCATTTTGCTAACCAAATTGTAAGAAGAAACCCCAGCTATGCCCATATTGATTTTCGGCTTCCTTTATTGTCTGATCCTTTTTTCTTTTCAGGTGTTTCTTGAGCTTTTTAAGAACATACTACAGAGGGTATCGATTTCGTAAATACGAGAATTGAAGTGTTGCTTTGTGTGCGTTGAAGTTTTTCTAAAGCAGTTGCTGACAGGATATAGGTCATTCACCACATTACATGCTGTGAGCTTTGTTGGCCAGCGATATTGGGAAATAGTAAATAAACATGACCTGTGTGAAAAGTTTACCTCATTCGCAAACCTTCTAGAGATAATTTAGTAACCTAGAACGGGATTTCTCTCTAACGCTCTATCGTTCCTCACTAAAGCCTACCGGCCGTACACTCAGCGTTAATTCATAGAGTAGGTCTCAAAAAGCTTTATGTAATTTCGGCCCATGCGCGCTCTATAGTACTCTATTTTTGCTTTAAAATACTATAAAATAAATTACGAAAGGTCACTTGCCTCGAAGCCTTTGCAAAATACACAGTGCACATTCAAATACTCTGAGGCAGACGAGTACACGAATCATGAATTAGCTATTGGCTGATTTAACCTTATATTATCCCCCCAATCTTCGAGTTAAGCTTTCATAAAACCCTTCCTATAATGATAACGATAGGACCATCTTCTAGGCAGTGTACCGATCAAGAGAACATTTCCTGAAGCGTCTGGAGGTTTGCTCATTTGAATCGGAATGACTAGTTTTTTTCTTGTGTCAAAAAGAAAATGATCTCTTTGAAACCGAGATAGGTGAAATAGACTATAACAAATAGCGAAAATGTTGGCCTTTCGAGGTCTTTACCCCGAGAAAAACCTAACGAGAACCTAAGTTTTTGCCCTAGCTTTAACAGGGCTTAGGGTTCTGTCCGCTTTGCGAGTCGTCGTTGTGATAATTCCCTCTAATCATAGCCACGACTTCAACGTTACCGACCCGATTTGAATCGCATATCAAAGGTTCAAGACACGCTGGCGGACTGTAATTGTTTGACAATCAACCTGAGTTCTGTATCACCGTTTGAAGTCGGAAGTTCGGTTACTGATAAAGTTTAGAAGAAGAAGGTCGATGTACGAATAGGTGCGAAGGGAATGTGATAAATACCGTGCAGGTAGTTCCACCTAATTTCCTCTTGTTGAAAGCTAGGCAGAATGACTTTCTTAATTATGAAGCTTACAACCCAGGGGATATAAATGATTGATGATCATAGATCTTGCGATATATTACCCATATAGTATATATTATATAAACATGTTGTTGAATCACGTTATGTATTTTTGTAATATTTATATTCTATAACTGAGAGAAACCTTTATTAATCCATATGTGTTACAGACCGTTTTGGTGAAACAACCGATCTTGATAGAAGGCGTTCCTTCAAATGCGATCAATTCCGGCATTGTAATTTCGCTCCATTGTGCAACATTGTAAAGTGCACCACAGAAGCTTGCCCATAAAAGAAATTCAACAAAGGCCTAGATTTCACTTTAGTTACGTAAGATATGTAGACAAAAGAAATACATTTTTCCTTGGTAATCACTTCACTTGCATAAAATAATAGCTTAGCCACTCTTCGGGTATGAATATTGTTGAATAAGTATTGTTGTTAGTTTAAGTAAGCTTCTGGGTTTGTCAAATATTGAATTACATAAGACCAGCGACTACCAGTCGTGTTGTTCCTTACAGTGGTTCTATCACCCGTATCATATATATATATATATATATATATATATCTACAACGGCTGTAAGGTTTTCAATTGCATATGTGTCGGTTTTTCGTTACTTAAGTACGACACAGATACGACAAGTACAACCTGATACTAGGGGCCTACCATTTTAGTCTTTCTCGGACAAATTTTGCTAATTATAAAGGACCTAACATGGGTAGTGCAAATCGATAGCTGTTGTATTAAGTGAGTTGTTTGTTTTGTTATCACGACCTTATCTTAGACAGATACATTACTTGTCCCTTATTGTAGAGGGAATGAATTACCAAACATGATCTATGAAGAGGAAAACTATACAAAGTAAAGCAATTGTTTTCTTTTTCTTTTGAATTTAAAACTCTAGACTCTGCTGCCCTTGGCTAAATTTGAGACTTTTACCTATCTAATTCTGATTCTAGGTGAGTGATGCTATTTTAAAGTATGGCAAGATTATATGGAACATGCCATTCAAGGTTGGAAAGTGGATGGAAAGCTTGTTCTCGGATATGAATAGTGTCAAACATGAATTACAAGGGCCGGATTTCTCCGACGGAAGCTTAAAAAGGTGGATCATACTTTACACTTTAAAACAATCTGCTTCCTTTTCTAGCACAGTTTCGTTCATCTCAGAGCTAGATGTTGAAAAAGAATGTGCACATAAATTGCACGGAACTATACGACAAAACTATATTGGAAGTCATGAGGGATGAAGTGAGACAGCGCTTCATAACCAGTGTTTATTAAAGCTACATGCGGCAATGTATTTTGGGTATTTATAGAAGACCCCTGACGCCTAATTTGATAAGGAACTTGGAAAAACAAAAATTTTTCAAACTGTAACTCACTGGGTCTTATGCGTATAGCAAACTCATTGAGTTAAAATAGTTCAGCATATTGAGCGGCTTTATCAATAGGACCATAAGGTGGTGAAGTTTTATTTTAGATCTAAATGCTGACAATTGTAAGAACAAGCTTAAATAAAGTGAAACTATACACACTTAGACTCTCTGTTCTTTCACCCTTTGGATCCGTAGATGGCGTATAAATAAGTATAATTAGAAAGAAAATAGAAACGACGTTAGTTAATCAAATTTGATTTTTAGCTTTCAGACGCGAATATTGAATAATATCCGATTTACAGGCAAAAGCTAGGGGGTTGCTACGTAAAAGCAACATTTTGCTTTGCCATTTAGCATTGCCTATACATTCATTGTCCTAGCAAAAAAATTAAGAAGATCCTTACCTCTAGAAGCTTGGGGTACATAAGTTCGCCGGAATTCCGAAGATTTCACTAGATAATAATATTAATAAACAAGACAACAATTTACTATGGAACAATAATTAGACGGACCAAAAAAGCATTTGCTTCTTTCGGGCTAATGAGTAATAAGAGAACTTGGAGAGAATTTTATCGGTTCTCAAGTGCTATTAAACATCGAAGAAACTAACTCATTTTTTGGCTTTTCGTAATTCTTGTTCGCTGTTTATATAGTAAATGTATTCCTTGTCGAACGAAGGACGCATTCATGAAGGCGATTAACTTTTAATAGTTCCATTTTCGAACTTGTCTTCCATTATGAACTTCTTCATTTATCTAAACAAGTATAACTTGACGAAACAAATTTGAAGCAGGACGTAAGTGAAGTTTTCATTCATCAGAATTAGCCATGCGACAACGTCCTTGCTCTATTTTTGTTTTTTTACGGCTCTTTCTGTCAATTTCATGACTCAGATAGTTTCAAGTCAAATCGCGATTCACTGTTTTTCTGAGATTTTAACAAAAGAAGGTAGATTTTGCATTAAGCAAACCAGGCTACCGCTCGTCTTTGACTAAAAATCATATTTTCTATCGATTGAGCTTTTCGGTGTGAGAACTAAATTTTTATTTGCACCTTTTGCTCATTTAATAAATTCATTGACAGTCAATGTTTAGCTTCAATCGTTTCAACATCCACCTTCGGTAGAACCTTTACTATGATTTCACTTGATAACTTTTCCATGCTTAACAAAAGTGTGAATATGAAAACAGTGCATCTGTTTTAAGGATTTCAAGTTATTATAAGTATAGTAAGTAATATAGTACTAAAAACCACATAGCTAAAAGTATTTGCACGAGATTATTAAAACATTTCGAAAACGTTCGATATGAATACGCATGCAACCTCACAAGACTTACTGAACTCGTAAACACCGTACCAATAGGCTATAGGAAAGCCTCCATAAGATTCTTCTTAGATAGATCTTCTATCAGGACAAAAATGTCGCCAAAACGAACTCAATTGTTTTGAGAAAACTTAGGTATTTCATAATTGAACGTCTGCCATTGATCGCTTTCCTTGGGTATCAATGCTATAGTGTAACACTTCTGACGGTGCCCCAACCAAAAGAGGCATGCTTGAAGCGACTATATATGATCGCGGTCATACTTGCAAAAAATTTTGCCACGATCTGGCCGTAACTCTCTATTCCGTTGACCGGAAAATATTCTTTTGAAGGTGTCACAGTTTTTAAGTGTAGTCGCACATAATACAGACAGCAGTTCACGAACAGTGCCAGCAGCTTTTCAGAGCTGAAGTATCGAGGCAGGGCCACCGTCGATGCCCATTACTTGTTGGAACTTGCGTTTATGACAATTAAGAATCTGGATAGAGGGACAATGGCTTTCAAACCCGCGGAGTAATGTTTCAAGATTTACGTCCGTTAGGCACTCTCCGTGCACGTCGACTCGTATGTCCATTGTTGTATTCGAACTTAGGCCATTACGTGTTCCTAAAATTAGCAAGCGAATACGTTACGCACTAAAGTATAACAAACGGTATGGTAAGAAAAGATGTGAACTATGGGGATCCTATCTAAAAGTCGTTTCGGTGTCGAATTTGTTTTCAATGACAATTTTTCCTCAGTAAAAAAGATATTTTACGAAAGGGACCGATCCGGACGTACTGGCATTTCGGAGACCAGTTGGTGACGATAATTTCATGGCACAGTCACATACGAGAGTTTCCCGAAAGAAAGCTGAAAGCTGTGTCGTTATTTCGGCGGGGGGGGGGGGGGAGGGTCGGAATGTATTCCATCGGCCCTTTTATTTAACACTTTGGCTAGCGTAAAGCTGGGTGCAAAACTTTGGATTATAATTATTGTGAAAAACTTACCGAAGTTAACTGTGAGAATTTGTGGCGCAGACACATGACTGGTTTAAGCATTTACTGTATTAACTAATCGGTGTACAACTGAGAATGGATCACGGATCACAGTTTTCGAGTGCTCAGGTTATGTTGCTTTGACACAAGAGAGGCTTTGAGTCAAGTTCAAGCCGAAACTTACAAGTTTGCCGACAGTACTGGATTAAGTGGAAATATATTCGTAACATATCGGTATCTTACAAATCTACAATTTACTAACATCATATATATATATATATATATATCGTGCCTGAATATAGAAAACAAATACCCCGTAAGGGTAGGAAGCACTTAAATAATAGAAAGTGAAAACAATGTACTGATTCGGCGAGCTATAGTAGCGTAGCCTCCCTTTGGATTTAGGGATCTTATATTTAATATATAATACGCTTATCAGACTTAGGAATTATAACATACATAGTAGTGGTTTAGTGGCTAAGACATGCAACCGGAAATTCCGAATGTTCTCAGTGGCCGATATCTCTAAAGTGTGGTCTCTATGTGACTTTGTCTCAAAATATATGTTTATATTTATAAGCACAACGTCCTCAGTATTGTAGTTCACGCGATTACGTCTATGTATTTATATCATCTCGAAGGACCGGGCACATGTTCCACCTTACTTTTTGCAGAGCTAAGAGCTCTGCTGCGCAGTTGGGACTCCAACACTTCATTTATTTAGTTGCATTAACTCGCTGCGCCGCATT
The DNA here is from genome assembly GCF_002443255.2 of Varroa destructor. Taxonomy (NCBI): domain Eukaryota; kingdom Metazoa; phylum Arthropoda; class Arachnida; order Mesostigmata; family Varroidae; genus Varroa; species Varroa destructor. Next base: position 76,235,932 of record NW_019211454.1, read on the forward strand.
TTTACGCACTGAGTAATGGCTGTAAGGCATATGAGACTGCCTCTACGGCTGCCATTGGAAGCTCCAAGTGGTTGCGTTCGGCGAATTTGTTTTTCCCTGTTCATTTTTCCCTGAAACGCAGTTTGCCCATTAGGTCTGTTGTCAGTAAAGGCCTTGGTGTTTTCCCATAGAATTTCCCATAGAATGTTTCCCATAGAGTGTGTACGTTCAATATTATGGTTAAGACATTTGGCAAATCATAATTTCGTATCGATGTTCATAGACGAAGTGCTAAAAGAAATTATTAAACCAAACTTAAATTGGATTCTTCCATATTTTTTTAACGCGAGAAACCTACCAAAGAAGTGCAAAGGATTTTGTAGAAATATCTTTTATGATTTAGAAAACATATTATTGAAAAAAGGTTATTGATTAGTTTCGACATAATGTCCTGTTTTTCATATATATGACGGTTTCTGCAAATGGATTTCGCCTTATTTTTACTATTTACGACTACTACGACTAAGCAAGTACAGATAGAAAAGGATCCTTTTGTTTAGGTCGTTCTATTTTTCCCTAACAGTAAACACGTTGTTTCACAATATTTGTCTTTCACGATGGCATGTCACATTTGTTTTGAGCCAACAAAAACGCACGAGCAGTTATCAAAATGAGTAATAACCTAGATGTTACGGACATATTTTTCGCTTCAGCTAAGATGTAACGTGTTGTCTTCCGGTGGACTCAGTCAAATGATATTATTTATAGCAGTAAATCTTTCTTGGATAACTCACTCCTAGATTTTATTGTGCAGAGGCTTTGAGTCGACCGTTCCAGGAAGATTACCCAAGCTACGCGTAGAGAATGAACGTCAAGACATTGTTGCCCTGCCTATATAGTGGTAACTTTTTTTTGCAATGTCACCATAGTCCAATCTGACACAGAACCTGGAAGAAACCGCATCGTTCAGAGTAAAGCAATTCGAGCCGTGCTTGGCCTTCGTTGGTCACGCTTAGTATCGAAGGCTGGCTCCCAACATGAAATTTTCAGTATTTGAATAGCATGCAGTAACCAGCGTCTCAGACGGCTGTCTAGGAAGTTAAGCCCTGTATTTAATTGGACCCTGTATTCAATTTCGTATATTGTAAAAGTTTTAGACCAAATAGAACGTAATATTTTATTGTCGCTAAAAAAATAAAAATATTTGCCCAACATGGCCTAAACGAAGCAGTTACAATAAGTTGGAAGGAAAACATTGGTCATCAATTATCCAAACACTTCCGCAGAAGTTAAAGCTAAAGCTGAGCACTGAAGCTTGAAACTGATCCTAACTTGCATGTTATTCATGTTATGCATGTTAATGCATGTTATCCAAGTTAGAGAGGTATCAAGAGAACCGTACTTTCTGGACCTTTGAACTTTTTAACAAACAAAGCTTATGTATCAATCTTACAGTTTTTGACTTTTCTTTTGGATAAACGGGTGATGTCGTTTGGTCATCTAACATATACTAGCCCTAATTTTTTATACAAATTACAATAAGGAATATTTTTAATGCCGAAAAATGATCGTATGTTTAAGAAATTATCGTGCTATAAACTCGAAAAAAAAGTGATACTAAAGGTGCCCCGTTTGCGCGACTGCCTCAGTCTCATAGATGTGAAGATCTTTTCATTTCCGCTATTATTAGTTGTTGAAAATCGTCGTATTAAGTAATAGAGAGGCCTATATGTTTATGTATTTTGCATTATTATAGGTCCTTTTGTGAATTTACATTGCGTGTGAAGTGCAACAGACAGGATTTTATAGCGCGCCGACGATGTGCTATAACTTCTGGGTTGAGCACCAACTCACTTCACCTCATTCCAGTCAGATCGAACACTGAATGAAACATCTTTTCGTTTTCCTCAACCTAAATAACTAGCTTCATGTCTAAAATTTTAATCAGATTTTTCTGCTCAAAACTCAAGAGTACAATGGGCATAACCCAAAGCATCAAGGGTATAATGGCGTTCTCAAGAAGACCTGAAGCTATTTGAGATCATACCTGCTCGTAAATTCCGCTTCCTCTACATCAATCTCCGAATGCATTACTTCGTAGACTAACAACTCTTCGAAAAAATGCGCATTGGTCAACCGTAAGTGAACATACGGTGTTACCTTTGTAAAATAGAAATGGAATACTTGTCTTTTGCTATTCTATCATACGCTTCAAAAGCACTCGTAATAGATTGCACGAGACGCGCGGAACGTATAAAATTGTAGCTCTAGATGCAAAGAGCTGTGAATGCATAGCTACCAAACGAAACTGTATCAACAGTGGCTCACTATGTTTGCAATGGGTATTCGAGGACTTGGTGATACACCAATAAGTACCTCTAAGAGCTTCGGATGTCTTGGGTCAATGTGTGATTTTTGGAAAAACCGTGATCTTAGCGACCTAGTCGCGTTACCCTTTGGAAGATTTCTGACTTCTAATTTAATGGAATTCACATGCACGATATATCAGCTGCATCTATAAATTGTATTACATAATCCAGCGGCAGCAACATAAATTTCTTGCCATTTATCTTCAGGGCCATGTGTAGGCGTTTTAACTACATGTATATTGCCCGCTGTAGTCAAATTCGTAGATTTGTATTGCGTTCTTCACCGGTGCTTCGTGCTGCGAAAGTTCAAAAAGAGATTACTTGTGCCTTGGACGAGTGTTTGTTTTACTGTTCAAATTGTGAAGTCTGCTGAAAACAGCAAATTCTTTGAAGATTTCGTAGCCTTATTTCTCACAACGAGGTTGACACCGGATTCCGGTGCGGACTTTTCTACGCCTCCTAGAGCGTCTCTAAAGATTGTAAATTTCTTCATAGCAGAATGCAGATCTACACGCGTATTAGGATTCTTTTCAAGACGTCTTAACGCAACGTGTCCTGGTTTGACTATTTCACGTGTCCATGAAAGCCATTTAATATTTGCGATTCATCGAATGCCATGTTTTAATCTTCGTGACATTGACATTGAAAGTAGTTATTGTTATTTAGATTTTTGATTGCTTGTTGATAGGCCAACTCTTTCAAGCTGTACCATCTTGTTTAAAGACTATTAAGCTTGCTTTGGCCCGCGGGGCTGACTTTGCTGCCTTGTTATTGAGCATAGGTTTAACATGCTGTCACAGCGCAGCAAATGTTTATCTCTTCGCATGGTGTCAGAAGGCAAACAGATCGCTGAAGAGAGCATTTGTCGTGGTTTCATAATTTTTTAATACTAACTGTAGTTATTCTAGATCTGTTCCTGGTGAATATTGTTGCTATAAATGGCTAGAGTGTTGATAGTCATCTGTTGGATAACCGGTTCTTAAATAGACTGCAGAGCTCGTAGAAAGGCTTCAAAATTCAATTTGTTGTTCAACGTCCAAGATGATAACGAAAGGGCTCAAGTTTCACGTTTGGCGCCATCGTTAGGTATTCCAAAAAGCCTTCAAGATTAATACTCCTCTTAGTGAATAGTCTGTTGTACGCTAAGGTTTTCATTGGGGCTTTTTTAGTGCTGAAATAAAGCATACAGAAATAAAATGCATAAAGAATGGACCAACAGATCATGCTTGTATTCCGTTAAGGACGTCTTTACGTAAAGATTTCTGCTGACGTTCAGTGATATTTAGCGCATTACGAAGTGCATTGAATTTAAGGCAGGTCAAACTGATCGAATTCCACGCGATCTTTTGCTGGGCATAGAAAACGTGTTTTTGAATTGAATACCCTGAAGACCCACTTTGCTTTTCAGCTTTTGTGCTCTGTTTTGCATTTAAGTGTGAAGCAAGTGTTAAAGACGAAGGGCATTCTTCGTAGCGTAGGTCGCCTTTGATTAGGTTGCATTCTACTTGCATCAAGCTTTATTTTTCAGTATTATCGGAGCTTTGGTGTAGGCAAATCGGAACATCTCTTTCCCGTGAGAATTATTCTTACCAAATAAAATAATAAATAATACCTTATAATAAATTAAGACGACTGTGATAATTAGCTGCGAACTACAATCCAGTGTAGCGTTAATAATTTTCCTTTCGTTTCGCGTTACTATCGAAGGGGGGTGTGTGGCACCTTTGCTGAAACCGCCTGTGTTTTAACTGGATCCGAAAGCTGCGGCGGATGACATCGGTTTCCCCATATGTTGGGAGCAGATCCGTACTTACAGCTTCAAGCATTGTATGGAAGTTTGTGATCGATACATTGCGTGGAAGATGGGCAGAGATCTTTATGTAGTTTTAGTTTTTGTATAAGTGAAATAGTTCTGTCCGCAAACGCACCGTCATAGTTAAGGCAACGTGTACTCTCAGAGCGTTCTTGTACTTCGTAACCTAAAATTTCATCCAAGTTTTCGTTTGTGTGAATCAACACTGCGATAGGCAAGTTCTTTAGTTTAACATACTTCTCTGCAGATAGCACCCCAGCTACAAGAGTCATTTCAAATAACTTGATTTGAGGATTTTCATATTTCAATTTCTTTTGTATATTTATTCCGCGCAGCAAGACTAGTTTTCTCTTAGGGCTTGCTATACCCCTCGTTACTTAAAGTATTTTAACAAGTACTCTTTAAAGAATTGCTGGTGCACCCACGATCTTATCCCAAAACGCTCATAAAGCATCTAGAAGTTGAATCTCTACGTCGCGTATCTTGTCTATGGTTTAGAGAAAAACAAATAGATATATTTGTACTCAGACCGTTTCTTTCTAGTTGTACTATACGTATGACTACCCATCGCGGCAGCTACATTCTACCTTGTTGGAATCATGAGTTTTCATACTGCTAGAATTGCATATTGCTGAAATTGGCAGAAATGGTTCTTATTATAACAGAGCAATTATAAAAGGTTTACTCTAACTTTTGCGTTGTAGTACTGAAGTCGCTTTCAGCTGCTATTATTCTGCCTTTTAAGCTGTCGTGTCCACATTGAGAAATGCGTTCTGATCAGAGTGTGTGCTAATTTAACTGTGTATTTAAACAGTGTGGCTGTTAATTAACGTATCAGTCGACATGTTAAATTTTGCATCCTAAGCTTAACTTCTCAGTTTTTGTTTTTTTTCACTTCATCAGTGTAATCGTTCTCCACCTTTCTCTGATTACATATTTTTTGAAAGGTAACATATATTTTCACAGAAAACAAGGCGTATCTTGGAAGGGCAAGTAGGGGGATAGGGGAATTTAGGTAGGGATTATAGGATAGCAGTTTAATTTGTTCAAAGAATATATTGCCGTAGACATCTAGAGACGTCTGATATCTGGTTTGGTTTTTATCAATTTTTAGGTCCGTGTCTGATTCCATTTCGTGTAGCAGATACTTACCACTTGATCCTATTTAATTTAGTGGTATAGAAATTTAGGGTATAAGTTTCTATATCACTAAATTAAATATACCACCAATCCAGTAAAACCAACTGAATATGAGAAAAACCAGTATTGGTACTGGATATAGGCTGACGTTTTCCTTCAAAACGGGTTAACCCCTTCATGGCCTTTGCAACGCTTGCATTTGACTATGTGATATACCAGCGCACTTACAGTCGAATCGTTGGCGGGATTAGCCATTAGCGTGTTGACCAAGGACATTAGTTGTGATATTTAACTTCGCGCCATAGCAGAAATTGCGCTTTCCGGATGAACGCACACAGTTTTTTGTGGCCCTTTTGAAAAATATTCTCTTGCGAAAAGTAACACTTGTTACGGCAACCTCCCCTGTGAAGGAGTGTTGCGCTCAGTCCATGCTGTTCATATCGGGCTTGAACTTGTACTAAGCTGAACCAGGCAGAAGCAATCCCAAACGAGAGTTTATGCAACGAGCCCTTACAAATGCCGTTGTCTTCAAAGTTTTTATCCATTGCACATGCTTCGAATAGCAAAGAAGTGGTAGTTTCGCGTTGAACATTCTTTGTTGAAGGCTTTACAAAAGATCGTAGATGTTTTCGATGGCCCAACCCGTCTTTGCAGAGGTCTCTTCGAGAAGGTTTCAGATAACGTCGACCAATTTTCGCTCTATTTTCCTTCAGCATCGTTTACAAAAGCCTTGGGTGCCCTTGTACACGCCTTTTTACATTGATCTTAACGTCATCGTTCCGTAAAACCTTAATCCCTGTATGCTTTACCTTGTGTTACAACGCACACAACTCACTGAAGTTTCTCGTAGACAAGGGATGTATTCTCTCGCAAGGAATGTATTTTTATCGCAGTTTCTCAGTATTATAGATTTCAAGGTAGTATTGGATGCCTTCTTAATGTTGCTGTCTATGATCATTAATTGCATCCTGAAAGCTTTAATATCAACAGTCTTCCTGAGAATCTCGTAGTTTCCTCTATTCGGTGGTGGGTCTTCAGGTGTATACTTGAGTAGACGGCCTATTGAGGTGAAGATTTCGCTGAAAAGGTTTTCAATCTTGCTTAGTGAGGCTTGTTGGCTCAAACGGACTGAAACTACTTCCATTTTAAAGATGATAGTCCCATTTTTACTTGCTTCCTGTATGATATGGATTATAGGTTTTCTTATGAGTCTCACCGACATTCCCCTTGACCCGTTGTACTGAATGGCCGTGGGTGTCTAGACCAGATTGTCTCTTTGATTTTCTTCGTTAACAGTCAGCACCTACACCCCTTGTAGGTGCTGGCAGTATCCCATAAGTATATATCGGTACGTAAGTTAAGCTCCGACAATCTTATAACTCTATAGGCTTCTTCAAGCCACCTCTAATCTAGCAAAAACTTGTGCTTCTCGTCCAAGCTGCATTGGTTTATCTCAACCCAAAAACTGCTTGGTGTCCATGGGGCGCCTGATGGCATCAAACGAAGTTTAAACATCCAGACCTGTTTTTCCCTCGAGCATACACGTTGCTCTGTTGGTTTTTCCAACGTCACCTTAGCAGCCAGTTCGCAACTCCTGCTTACCTTCCCACGCCATTTCTTTCACCTAGCCGTTCAAGTTGTTGCGCAGGTAGGAGCCGTTTTTGTCCTTTCTGTTTAAATGCTAATTTGGCCATTTCTGTGACTGGCTTTTAAAGCCCGGAGACAGCCTCTCCTTCTTACTAACGGGGTTTTGATCTAAACTTTGATAATCAAACATCGCAAATTACTCTCAGCCTCTCTCGATCTTCTCTACTACAGAGCCCTCTATACTCGTCCCAGGTCTGGCAAGGCCTGGGATTTTCCGACTGACTGTGCCTTCGTCGATCTGCAGGTTGCAAGACTCAGGCAAACCTGCTTTTCACGCGCTGATCCATCCATCAGGACACGAGTGCCGTTATAGTTGGTTCGCCGCATTGAAAACTATTCCCCGTGACCAAGCACGTGACCTAGCCCATCACATTTTCAAACGGACCCGTTTTCAACAAGGCTTTAGGTTGCACTACTACAAAGCAAAAAAACGACTATCCAAGAACAATGTCTTTAATCCTTCTGTGTGGTAGTGGTAAGAGTAAAATAGCAATTTGCGGATAAGTTTGAGCACACCTTGCGTTAAAGCTAGCATTTGGCTCAGACTGCCTGCCTGCCTGCCTACCACTACGATGCAAAAAATTATCAAATTAACGGAATATAAGGACTAACCACCGAGCTCTGCGCTTTGTATCTCGACTGAATCATTAAGCTGTTATGTTCATTTCAACTACACCAATTGTCGGGAGCGTAGGTGGGCCACGTCCGCTCTCCGCAAAACTGAAACAGGACTTTGATAAGCTCGGTTGCAATTTAGTTCTCTAAACGAGCCAGCGAAATCTAATTTTTGGCACTAATATTGCGCAGATACCTTTTCTTATCTCGACTTTACTACATAAATGTACGTTTCAGTTTTACGTCCGGTACTGCCTTTAGCCTTACCACTAGAATCAATATTGTGGTACAGTTATTAATAAAGAACAGGACAAACCCAATAGAGTGAAGTTTTCGCAAACGAAATTCTTTTAGTTTTATTGGAATTATGTAATGCATAATTATGTTGTCTAATTACGGTAATACCGGGCGTAAATTCAAACCATTAACTTATAGGCCGTTTACTTGTCTTTATGAATATAAATAAGTTACTAATAAAATGACTTGCTGTCATTTTATTAGTAACTTATTTTATTCCACTGCTACGAACTGGAATACGGGAGTCTAAGAAGTTCCAAAAGATCATATCGACGTAATATTGAGGTTTGAATAATTCTCTTATTGAGTCGTCGAGATCTAAAAAAATGCTGGTTGGTGAAAGCAACGCTTGGCGAGTATGGCACATGACCGAGAGTGATTCTTGCAGTATGAAGCCGAACGTAGTCGCGCATATAAGTCGTTCGTCTCTGCTGAATAATGACTGGTGACTGGTCAATGGGAAGTTTCCTATCGCCATCAGTTACTGACAACACAACTGTGTTGTCAGTGGTCAGCGAATCAGATCTCATGATGAAGTCGTCCACCATTGAACAGACATCAAATTATTGGCTGTAATTATAAAATTGAAAATCGTAACTCATTTGGATCTTCTTGATGTTTTATAGCCCATTGCAATTCACCTGTTAAAATCTCGAGTGATGATATCTGAATAGTCTTAAACTAAACGTATTTCGCGGAGGAATAAAATAGCGTAATTTTTAGATCTTCTTTTTTGCATTTCACACTGAACGCCCTAATATCTTACTTCCACGTACCGGTACGTAACTACTCAAAACAGTTTTTACCCCAACGGAATGAGTGAGAAATGTAAATGCATCAATCGAATAGTCAGGACAGCGCTTCAGTTCATTTTATAATAAAAACGGGAACTGGTCCTTATTGCTAGTCCATGCCGTCGTTTAAAAGCCCTTCATTTTGTAGGGTATTTTTGTCTGCTGCATTCATCGTTCACTGCGTTATATGTGATTTTTTGTCAACGTCGATTGACCGTTGCATATGATGATATAGACTAGATCTGAGAAATGTAGGAAAAGCCTTATTTAGTCAGGCGAACACGAAATCGTACGATGGTGTCTGCTGAATCTGACGATTCAGCCCTGAGAACAACGTTGGCTATGCTATATCTCGTTACAATATCAATGTATAGCAACTTACAGTGTCAAGAAACAGGGTCAAGTATTAGATGCTTCTGCTATCGTTTTGTAACTACATCGCATAAGCCTGCAGCAAGTTTAATACTGTCAACGCTTGTTGCAAAATTCTAGCTTTTCTACTAGGTCCAATATCGTACTTTGCAAACTCTCTATGCAAGATGCAGGCCATAGAGGGATGCGGCTCTCTTGCTCACTTGTCCCTTTATTCCCAATTGTTCTTTTTGCCTAGCTAACTTTGGCCCTGTTGCTCTGACGAGTCGAGTTGGCTATCGTTACTGCATAGACATGGAGCGGAATGTATTGTTCGAGTGCACCACCATCAAATACCTATTGAGCAACTTGTCCCCTTCTAAAAGCGTCAACTTCTGCATTCACACGGTCGGATTGAAACCTGATAAAATAGCAGTAAAATAAATCTTACTCGTCATTGACTTACAGTTAGATGTAGGAAGCGCACTAGGGCGTCGTCAAGTTCCTGAGTACCATACCCCTATTACTCAAAAGAGGCTATGGCGCTTTGCGGTGCTACGACACCCTAGAGTATCATTATGCCAATTGTTAACGCTTCGAATGTATTAGCGTGATTTTCTCCTATCGAGTTTCTTTAATCTCGTGAAACGTGTCAGGTAAGATAACCGGAAATTAAATTAGATAGGAAAAAATTTTAAACTCGTCCTTCGAAGACGGCACGTGGGTTAGTACTGCTGTAAGTAAGTTGATCTTTCGAATGATCGTTTGACTGTTTGCATACATCGTTCCTATTAGTCACTGGGTTGAAGTGAAGCTCCTGTTAGAATTTATCCGGTAACGCGCATTTCGAGAAAAATTGATTGAGTATTGGAATCCTTTATATGCTTTCTCACTGGCTTTTTTCAAACTGTTTTGCCATTATTATTATTATCACCATTATGTTTTAATCTATTTTTGTTTGTTAAAACGTAATACGAAAAAAAGGTTTAACTTATTATAGGTGGTTACAAAAAGCTGAAGGGTAATGGAAAAGTGTAGATGTGTGGTTAACAACGATACCGGACGTGAAACTCGAAACATTGGGATACTGATATGTCCATGGCGGCGCAAAGCAACGAATTTATCTACTAATCGAAGAAAAACCAGGATGGTCTAGGCTTAAATCTTAACGTAAGTTTATCTCCTCCCAGCGGAAATCCCGAGCTATAAAGAACGCAGTGAATAGTCATATGCTTCCTTCGATTTGATTCTTTCAGACAGCTCGTATTGATCTCTTACCTTAACCACTCCCTGCTAAATAACCGCACTAGGACCAGTCGGAAAGATGGTAGGCGAAAGCCAATTCTGTAAATCGATAGAGGAGGGCAACGATATCTTGCTGGTATTTTAGAAATTTTGAAATGAAGGTGAGTGCTATATCCAGCCTTAAAGTTGGTCTCCTTCAGACGCTGGTTTTGCTAGTGTATAAAACATGTCCTTAAAAATGCTTTCATTGTTCATCGCACAAGAATCATATGCAATGTTGTTCTGATTGTGCATAGCCCGGACAGTGCCGTCTGAATGGGCGTATCTAAGAACGGGAATCAGTTCCTCATCCGTTAAAATCTGGTAGAAGGGCCCGTTATATCACAGTTGAGCAGAGTTCCAGAGTGGGACTTCCTTCGAATGACGTTGTCGTATCCTCTGAAAAAACGTACGTAGTGTAGTGCGCTCGATTCGATTTTTCACACCCCGTGACTGACTTTCGATGCTTTGAAGTAAGTCATTAGATCTTTTTGATCATAGCTGTGCTAGCTTCGGTTGAGATATATCGTTTTCGCGCACTCAGTTTTTTCCAAGGACAAATCGTAAAACGACTGGAGTTTTTGTGTGAAGTTTTCATCTATACGTTCTATTATGAGGCAGCCAAACCTATCGGGATTTGATGCATCCTTGATATCGTAAAAACAATGGGCATAAAATGCTGCGTAATTGCCAGGTTCTTTCAAATTAATAAGTCATTTCTTAAAAGAAAAACAACTTACTTTGAGGATGTTGTTCATTTCTTTGAAACGATATACCTCTTCGGACTCTGTCCCGTAATTGAGCAAAAAATGATCCATGTATAATAGTTAGTTACTTCGTAGTTAGTACGAATAGTTTAAAAAATTCGAAAAACCGGTGATATTCGAGTCACGGTGAGCATATTAACTCAAAAGCGTATCTTTATATTGGTTGTCATTTAGTTTTTGGTTTAATATTAGAAAAATATATATTATTTGTTATTTAACATTAATTTGAAATAAAAATCATATCAGATGTTGGTTGAAGGGCGACATTTTCTCTCCTCAGGAGTATCAGTTACCATAGAAACATCTAGGGATAAGTTTGATCGTTGGTGCAACGCATCCCTCACGAAACCTTTGCAAGCACCGAGGTTTTTGACTGAAAAGCCGTATTTTGTGCTGATTGCATCGCGGATCACCTAGGATCAAGTAGGACATAGGTTTACAAGGTTCCCTCTCTTGTGCCGGCCCGCAGATCCTTTTTTTAGGTAAGCTACCAATTCTTTGTCATTGGCTCTAAATAAAAGTGGATTGTATTGAGATTCGCTACGGAGCTTTGGATTTGAAAACGTATCGATCATTGAAGTATTGCGTTAGGTTTGGCAACCTTTACATTGTTAATTATGGGTATTTTCTTGAAATTTAATAGCGAAAAAAGTGTAATTTAGAAAAAATTAGTGGAAAGTAGTCGTTGGTGTAAATAAAAACGGTCACCAACGTTGTTAATCTGAGCTAATGAGTAATTTTCAGGGAGGCGAATAAGGTTTGGATAAAATCTAGTCGAATCATCTCGTTTGATTTTATAACCCCACACGAAATTTTATATTGGCAACCCTTAAATTTCATCTCGTTTGTTTATACATGTTCATTATATTTTAATATGTTTCAATATTGAATATTTCAGCTCTAGACATCACAAACACGGTTCCTTCGTTGCTAAGCACTCTTTTTCCCATCGAGAGAGGAAACTCCGAATAAAAGGGGCTAGTGGTACTGTTCAGGTTCTTAGATATACATTGCTTTGAACAGATAATTACTGGTTGAAAGAGCTGAAATACAAAAGTACATGTTTAAAAAAACAGTTAAGTTATCAAAGATGGGACAATATAGCGTTTTGTACATAATCTAAGGTAGTTAACTTAGTTTAGTCTAATCTTTGGTCAAATCTCAAGCTGAAACATAACAACCGTCGCATCAAGACTGACTGAATGACGCACGAAGCAGACAGTTCGCCCGTTCATTCTTGAAGCTGTAGTTGTCGGCGCTTTGCAGGGGTCTGTGAGCATTGAAAATCAAGGTAAAATAGTAAATGAGAACTAAAAAATCAAGCGATTTTATATACTAGCATTATAATCGCTCAAATTACTACCGCGTTCTTGTTGCAAAGTGCTCTTTGGCTCATCGGAGAAATAGTCGAGGTAGCCACAAGGCTGATTAAACCCTTCTACTGAGTCAGCATTTCGAATAATTTGGCGTATTGAGTTTGAAAAATTTTGAGTACTAAAGGCTATGAGAGCGCTAACATTCCGAACAACATTAGATACAAAAAAATATATTAACCACTGCACAGTTTGAAGGATTCATTTTAGCACGACCGCTCTATGCCTTTTGATAATCTCGCTGTTTGTTCCATGATTGCCCGTGTAAACAACGTTAGCTTTTCAAGCGAGGCTAGCTTAAATTAAAACAAGGTTGAGAGCTAAGGCTCAATGGTTTCTTTAATGTCTCCTGAGAATCGCAGGTTTGTTTCACGGGACAACAATTGTTTACGGCGTTAGCCGTTTGCCTAGATATTCTTGCGGAATATTTAGCTTCACTGTAGCATGAAAAATCCCTTCTCCTATTACTTTGTTTTCGCCTGCACTTGTCTTTGTCGCGAACAATGATAGCTCTAAATCTGTTCACTATGTGTTTATTGCTGTCCTATCCTGTTTTTTTTTTACTTGTCAGCGTGCTCCTTTCAAGAATGGCGTCCATTAGCTCAGTTTTCTAAGAATTTTTTCTCTGTTAACGCTCGATATCTTATTAGGTCGTACAAGTTTTACTTACATGAAGTTTTTTCCGACATGAATACGTTGTTTGAGTTGGATGATCGCTTGTTATCCTCTTTTATTTTGATAGAAAGAGCGGGACGTCTGTTTCATACAGGTGATATTTCATAACAATCTGATACAATTTTGAGTTTCCCGGTGAGATTGCGTAAGTCTACTAAGCGTTCTACGATCTTTGCAGGATCTTGCAAGCTTGAATTAGGTAAGCTTGTGTGAACCATAAAATCTGTGCACACGTTGCAGACTGTCTATGAAAACCAGATACTAAATAAAACTCCAGTAAACAGGTTGTTTCGGAAGGGGATAGAAGTTTGTCGATTCTTATCCTAGAAGGCCCGCGATAGCGGTTATGGATAAGCTACGTGCTTGCCAACCATATAATAATTATAAAGGGCATATTATAATATATATATATTAATTATACCATATTCTAGTTATAACTAGAAGAAAGTGATTTCTGTCAGGCCGTTTTGATTGATCGTTTAAAAGTCGAAGAAGCTGAATATGCAGCAGATGAACGCCCGTGAACCTTGAACCGTGAAAGGAAGACCTTTTCGCATTAACAAGAGTGCTAAGCTTTCTTGAACATGTTGCAAGTAATTAGACGTGAAGGCTACGACGAATAGACTGGAGTGCAGTCTTACGAGTACTAATTCAAAAGCAAAGCCAAGATTCAAGTCTAAAACCAAAATGTTTCTTACGGCGTTCTTCCACCGTCGAAGAGTTGTTTATCATGACTTCATGCTGCCCCGTTCCATGGTCACGCTTTTAAGGAGATCATGGAGTCTGTCCAACACAGAAATCGAAAACTGCGGCCCAACCGCGTCCCGAATTGTCTATCACGACAATGCATTGGCCCAGAGTACACTACTACAAAGCATTTTTCGCAAAAACTCGATATATTTGTGTTGCCCCGTTATCTACATTTACTAAATCTTTCTTTTCTCCAAAATTAACAGTCTGAAGGGGAAGAGTTTCGGCACGTTGAGAAAAATAAGTATAACTAACTGAGCTGAGGTCTGTGCCGGCGAGCGATCTTGAACAGTGCTTTGAAGGCTGGAAACAGTGGTGGCATACGTATGTTACATCAAGCGGGGATAACTTCTAAGTAGAGAACTTGAACTGAGAGGACTAGAGGGACATTTCTTGATCTAAAACTCATGAAAAATACGGTATTTACCATCGGCTACTGCAGTGGTGTACAACCGCGCACTGGTGATAATCATTGATTTGATGATGGAAAACTTAATGACAATATAAAGCTATTCCTTGACCTTAAACTAGAGAACATGACTTCGATCTGTTAGTGGTTAGACCATGTAATTGAGTATCCATCGACCTACACTCTGTATTATAGTGGAAGCCACGAAATGCGCACACTCGGCCTCGTGGTTGCGCAGTCCTGTGTGTTCCTTCCGCTTAGTGCCCTTTTCGTTCACTGTGGAAATACATTTTTGAAGTAATTCCGTAAAAGAATTTCCAGAATTGAACACTTGACTTATAGTACAAGCCTAGCCAGCGTCTCAGCCTTTACCAGGATGCCGACGCGCATTGCCGTTTATTATCATCCGTTAATAAAACCCACATGCATTCATTAGAATCTTGGATATTTCACTGTCAGTATAGCAATCTGTCTTTACAGAACGATAAAAGCAATCCGTTTGCCACGCATGCTTCCACTTGCTTCTGTTATCTCGCAGACCAAGCAGTCCTAGAACAGGCAAAACAAAGCTGAGACCACGGGTTGCATTCCAGTCCCTCTGTATACCTACATCACAATATGATCTGCTCACATCTATAGTTACATTGTCCTTTGTCTTGTGGGCCGCACGATAAGTTCGTAATTTCACTACATCAAATGGCCTTGGGGCACATTTTTCATACGTCACCAGACATTCATCTTGGAGTGGGCTGCGTGTGAGATTATTCGATTGCCTGAGTGCTAATTTCAGAGGTTGTTTCTTTCTGTTGTAGACCAAGATGGCCATTGATCTAGATAAACCTTTTTTGGCGAGTTCTTCAACAACCCTAAAGCTTTATACTAGAAAATTGCTTACTTTTGAGACTTTTTGAAGTCTCGAGAATATTGAAAAAAAGTTTTTTTTATATCTTCGCGATGTAGTTTTGCCTTCATGTTAATATGGAACCTTCAGACAGATGAACCGATATGGGCAAACAGGGTAGGAGCGAGACACAAGAATGGTGTTGTAGGGGGGTGGATTAATTTGTGACGTTTAAGTATCAATTGTTCTAACTTATAGTGGCAATTTTGAAATCGTATTTGCCTGTTAATCTTAGGGACGGTCGTGATCTAGGTTCAAATTCGAGGACAGACACGTTTCGTATTGGAATTCTAGATGGCAATACTGAACGTAAAACTCGAAACACAAAGCGTACATGCAGTAGGACATTGGACTCATTGAAAACAGTTGAAGAAAAGAATCGGCCAATTAATATGTACGAATAACGAAGAGACCCATTAATATTAGAACAAACTTATGAGATAGGTGCAGTGTTGCAACAGGATGGTTCAAAGCAGGACAAACACAGTTGACATATTGGTGTCAGCAATCATTTGCCTGTACGAGAACAACATACCAGATATATGAAATGAACATGATCATTTGCAAACGCACCCGGGACAAATCCAAATTACCAGTCAAGGATAAGTCACAGTCATTATTAGGCAATTAAGACAAATGGAATAGTTCAATAGGCAACAATTACTCAGCAGAGTAATGGGAGAGTAACCTATATATTATATTATATCTACTATATTGCTATAGTAGAATTGCTATAGCCGGGTATTTGTGAGTATTGCATGTTAGCGAATATTAGCGGAATAGCAGAGTAATTTAACATGTAGTAAGGTCTGATCTTGATTGCATTTACTATAACTGAATCAAGCTAATAGGATCAGTGAAATAAGATGGTGAAACGAAACACCTATTGTACCTGTTCGAAAAATATACAGCGCTTGTCAATGAAGTAACTGCCAACTACTAATTCATGAGTAAACTAAGTTAAGTACAACAAATGCGACTAGGCGTCAACGGTCTGTCCGAGCTTTTATCTATTTACCCTGACATGTTTAGCAAAGCGATCACTTTCTTGTGAGATGGTCTCCCTGTGGGGAGCTGTGCAAAAGATTTGAGCAATTACCTAAATATTCTTTTTTAAAAGAGCACTTGTTTTCTTATAAAGTATAGTGCTTATTTGAGCGATAAGTTTTTTCGGGCGATTTGTTCACCAGCCGTCAAGAAGTTGCCCGATTTTACAAGCTCTTCTAAGCAGGCGTGATCTTTGACAATGAGGCGCGATTTTTTTAACCGAGTGGCCAAATGTATGTGGATGTGGAAATTTACTTCAAATGCGGACCAAATCTTGTATAGTATCTGGATCACAAAAGCGTTCGAACGAAAGAGTTGGAATAGCATCAACAAAGTAAAATATTCCATGTGAGGTAAGCCTGAAAGGTCGAAAATTAATTTTCGATTTACGAGTTCTATTTATTATTTTGGTTGCATTTACTGTAACTTAATAAAGCTAATAGGACCACTTATTATTACTAGTTATTTTGAACTAGAGGTCAGTTATTTTCTCAATACATATGCAATTAATTGCAGCGTAAAGATTCATTCAACTGGAATAAAATTGCAGTAGGTTTACGGAATTGTACAATACGGTCACTGTGAAGGCTTCGAAGGATATATTGGATGTTTCCGACTATTAGAACACATGTCGTAGGATGATTGTACCAGAGTTGAATTACCGTACTAGAGTAACAGAATTACTCCAAGATATATATATATATATATATATATATATATATAAAGGTGTAAATATTCGATCGGATTATGGTAGCTTGAGTATTAAGGATAGCTTGTGTTGTTTGCTCTTCGAGAAAAGAAACATCCGAGCGTTTATTTAAAATGGCCTAAACATTTCATTACTGATACCTCCACCATAGACAACCGTACTGCCTGTCGCGCTTGGAGCCGATTTTGGCTATAGAATGAATACGGTTCGCGATAATATCTACCCTTGTCAAACATAACTATGAAAAGAGCTGATGAGCTAACTACTTGACAATATCAAATGGATTTATGGGATTATGGACTTTATGGACATTAGTACTTACATTTACTCGTGATAAAGGTCACATGTTTTTTAAACAATATACTATTACGATGTACATCATGGACTGCCGCACTTTAAACGTCTGCCCGGCTTATAACCTAATTGAATAGCTAGCGATGTCAAAACTAGGCTCATCTTCTCCCGTACTTTATACAGAACTCGTTAACACACAAGCGCTTGCCGTTACCGATCAGGGCATACCGAGCATATACTTCGACCCCTTGCAAGCTGCTGAGTCGTCCTAGCTCACAATGACCATATTATTGCTGTTGCAACGAACTTCATATTCAGATTCTACTTGGCTAGAATGCGCATAAACGTTAGGGAACCAAGGTACGTAGAGAAAACCGAATTAGAGTCTGCAGATTACTAGTCGATTTGTTTCTTTGCACTTCAGGAGGATACCATCGTCGCCCGTATGCATATTAATTGATGGGATTCAGTTGAGGCAGCCGAGTGCAGGAGGACAACGAAGGTCAACAGCAAAACCACTGACAGACACTTTGTTGTCATTGTTTAAAGCAACGGCAGGAAGCAAACTAGGCACGTTATTCAAAACAGGAAGCAGTAACAGTGGCTAAGCAGTTAGTGACCGGAAAATCGAATGCGACAAGACCCGTGGCTTTGGGGCTGGACTTGCTTGCAGCGTTGTTACAGCTTAATAAATCTAATGAGGGAATAGTGATAGGTTAAATGCGTGGCCGCTATCATGGCGGTGCGGCTTTGTTCGTTAAGGACAACATAACGTAGTCGCATCTGGTGGGTGATATCGATGCGTCGTCCACAAGCATTTTATGGGTATACAGTTTATCACATCAGTAACTGTGTTTGCTGCTATTTTCGAAAAACACTATTTTATAATTTGCCCTTGTGTCCGTCCCACATCGCTCTGAGTTATTACTTTCACTGGCTACATTTTTAATTACCATCATATGTATCGTAAGAGTAATTTATTTCCAGCTCTGCAAGAATTACATTATTTTGTAGCTATATAGGATAGTTCTTCCGTTCTTGCCACTGCGACCTCTTGATAACCCCTTTTAATTTATGTCAACTGTGCTCAGAATAACTATATATAAATTAACTATAACAGTTTATTCTTCAAAGATACAGCGCAGCTGTAATACCCCACTGGCACCAGAATGCTTCAGAAATAAATTTTCAGTTGATCAACTGAGTTCGACATAGGATATTTCGCTCAATCCATTTCTAGCACGCTCAAGCCATTAAGCTCATCCGTCCGACAGGATTGTATGTTGGGCTCTATACAATATATATATATATATATATATTGATACGAAATAAACATGAAAGTTGACACAACGATCGCAAGATGGACGGCATCCCGATGCGGGTGCCTAGTTCGTTTGCTGCCGCCGTTACTGCTTGGATGCATCGCCTCATCCCTGCAAGGTGGGTACCTATTATAAATACGTAAATATATATATATATAGATATAAGTACATGTAGAACATCTAATACGGCATGCAATACCTATTAAGGTTACTAAAGTAACCCATTGGGTTTCAGTATTTTTGAGCCAGTAGTAAGCCTACGACACCTTGACGAGTTGTCCTACCTTCTAAGAACATCAAAACTCATTAAAACTAGCTTGGCTTTAAATATATAAAATTAAGTGGGTTTGTGCTTCAAAAAAGTTATTATAACAGAGTCAGAAGATCATAAAGGCGCAAATAAGAACCTTAGAAGGTAATAATATTTATGAAAATGTAAGGGGAAAACATATCTAAAGAAAAAAGGTATTATGAGTTGGTAAAATACGATACTATACAGTCTTCGACGGATCACGACTAGAGAAATTTTAGCACCCTCTAGATAAACAAGAAAATTAATAGGAAAGAGGAGGTACAAGAAAGGCAGAAAAAAATGTTTGATATTTGAGATAGTTGAGACAAGGATACGAAAATTAAAAAATACTAACATTCCAATAACTTTTGTAACCTGTAGAAAGGCCACCCTTTAATCAAACAATCTGGTGCTTAAACTTTAAGAACACGTGATTTTTCAATAAACAAATTTCTCTCTGTTACATTAGATTTACTATTATTTTCTGGTCTCCTTTTCTGCATTATTTTAATGTTCTATATTAATAATTATTAGTTAGTAATTATTTTAATATTCTTTGTATACTTCATGCAGTGTGCTGAGGGTGCGTACTGCTTGCCTCAATGCGTTCGTATTAAAAAATTATAGGTAGAATCATTAAAATTATTAAAAAAGATAGCTAGATGATCGACAAAGCTTATACAAGATGCCCCCCTTTAAAAAAGGGTCCGTACTATAAACAGAAAACCATACTAAATATGCTATTGTATATTGCATTCAGGCTACCAAATTAAATTTTCGTCATGTTATTTGCGTTGATAGGAAATCTTACAAAAAGCTAACATGTTCCATATAGGATGTTAGCTTTTGATTAGTTAACCGACCATTTTTTGGCGGTATTCGTTACACGAGTTAGGCTTAGATTAGGCGAACTAAAAAAAGACGTTTGTTGTGAGATAGGTACATCATTTTCCCATTGAAACCTAAGTTTGATCAAGCCATGGCAATACGGATCTACAATATCCAGCATATAGGTGCATGGATGGATGTCTCACCGGGAGAAGTCGCTGGAGTAGACCATACATTCTAGGGAAGACAGGCTACTCGTATGTTAATTTGAGGGTGATACCTTCTAAAGATAGTTCCTACCGTCCACATCTTTTTGCTACTATGACTTACGTCATTTAGTACAGTACTAGTACTTCTCCACCAAGCGTTGTCATGCGGTCCAATGTCTGGCCCGTTCGCAGGGGTCCTCTAAGACCGCCAGGACCAACGATCTGTTTTTGCACTTGATACGGCAGCAACTGGTCTATCTTTTCCATTTTGTATTCTGCGTCAATACGCAAAGGTTTGTGAGCGGGAAAAGATTTAAACTGGATTTACTGACGTGGTGCGCGCGAGTTTCTCAAAAATCATCAGTCATTACATTAATTTTATAATTAATCCAATAAAGCACCACGTTTAGGTTTTCTTTTTACTAGAGCACTAATCGAAATTTTATTAAAGACTAAAACTTTCAGTGCCTTACGTGAAATTTTCCTACTACCACCTGGTTTTGTAGAAATTCTAGTACGTCGAATTCGAGCCTGCTTATCAAATTGAATGGTATATTTTTCGATTGTCTGCGTGTTTACGCAGCAAGGTAGCTATAGAAACAACACAGCTGGATAACGTTAATCGAAAACGGTCGTACGCCAAGCCTAGCATCTATATCGGTTCATCCAAGTCTATCGATACAGCGATCATTCACATAATATTAATTTCCTTTTCACTAAATTGAGAACTACAAACAACCTCAACATCAGGAAAGATTCTCCACTTACGCCTGCGGTGCATGCATCAGCACATCAGGGGAAGTGGCCATCATAATGTACGCGGGCAATAATGTCAGTAGTCTTCCAAGAATTGTCGACAAACTCCAAAATAAATTAGGATTTCACGTGTATATGCGTCCAATAAGAAACCATTATTAAAATTATTACAGGTACGAATAAACTCCTACAAAAAAAAAAAGAATTGTACGTTCTTTTTTGCAGGAGTTCTTTGTAGGATTCCTTCAACTCTTTATAGGAATTTTTCGCTAGCGCAAATATTATCATTCATCTTTCAATAGTTACTCTCGACACACTTTCAGCGGATACAACAACTAGGTAGGACTCCGGAAGGTGTAACTAATAAGAGATCGGACACAATAACTTTAAGCCGTTTGGTCCCACCCAATGATACAAACCAAACAGGGACACGTTATAATAAGCAGACAGACGTGTCCAACAGAGATCGGTCAAGACTGTTTCTTGTCCAGATTAACAGAATGTAGAATATACTCTATACACCAACGAGCCGATAACGCCTTGTTTATATATATAATAGCGTGTTTTTCCGTACAACAAAACGGTTGCTTGAATATCTCCATTTAGACACAGTTTGTCCAGAAAGGCGGAGGAACGAAAAAACGATACCAGTGGAACACCACGCGAAAAGTCGGCTGGGGTTTGCGCAAAAAATTGCGTATTTTACTCTCTTCATATTACAGTGGTCGCTCACTGATAGCAGCAAATTCACACGCACACGATTCCTCGTGGCTCTTCAAAGCTGACTAAAATTGCGAGCCACGGTTTTTGCCCGCGCCATCTTTGTTTTGCTCACGAGTCGTTGAATGAATCACTTCACCACTCACTGAACCACTGAATGATTACATCAAGCGCTACGAGGGCAAAAAAGGTCCAATTATCGCGACATTGAACGGAAAGCTTGCCAATGCCAACTTATTGTCGCCGGCGGCCTTAGGGAGAAAACGACTCTTATCGGTTATGATCTGGACATAAGCTAGGCATGTAAAAATCTAGACTAGCCCTTGCGAATGGTGTAACCGAGGGTCAATCTTTCTCGTAACAAGTTTCCGCACCAGATACGGTACGGGTCTATGAGATTCGCAACACGTGACACATTGATGTAGCGAAGTCGTGATAACTTATCGCCCGCGTGTAACACAAACGCGCGTCTACGTAGTGCTGAAGATATTGTGATTACACGGATTTGTGCATTGATACGATTGTGACGGTTATCCATCTACGAACCAGTTCTAGGCAACGGTCAAGTCTGTATTGTAAACCTTGATAGCACTTAACAGGAAAGCAGCCGAATTTTGTGGCGAGAAGGACAATTTTAGGCGGAGCATAGAGACTTTTCCGTCGACATAAAGCAACCTTGGACACTGTTGTTCATAGGAAAATATAGCATACACCAGCTCGGAGGCGTGCCAAGGACTGTATTTGATAAGTATGATCGTTGAGTTCATCCGTATTCTCGTTAAACAAGTAAGCAGTGAGCTCTTCGACCTACCCATGGAAGGCCTGTTTCACTGAAGCGTTTGAAGCCGAACCTGTTGGACAAGCAACTTAGGGCCAGAGAGAACCAGAGCAGGATAAAAAACCGTAGTTACAGTTTTCAGCATTACTTTCTCGTGGTACGTCCGTAGCTACCGATGTCGTTGAAAAATCAGACCAATTCGAAGCAAATACGGTCCCAGATCAAGTATCGTGAGGCAATCGCCCTCAAAAAGACAGACTGACGTCTTCCTGACTTCACTCAAATGGGCTATTATGTTCGACAAGTTCATTTCCTAGCTAGTTAAACTTATGCTCACGGGATGCAAGCTGGAGATCGAATAGGTTGATGAATTGAATATCTTCACCTTTTAATGTGAGACTGCGCGAGAGGTCATAGATGGTAGAGAGGCTTACCTAGGAGGCTAGCAGATTCAAGCATGCTTGAAACAGATTACTGCGGTGGCCCCATAAAGTCGATATAATAAATCCATCAAGTGCAGGTCTCCAGGTTACCTTTTTAATTTGCAGACCACAGTTTTATCCAGCTCTGATTCTAAGTAAAGGACGATCACCCTCAGCGAGATTCGGCTGCATATATTCTCAAGCAGTGCCAACAGAAACGTCAGTGCTGTACAGCAAGAGGTTCACTACTAAAGCTGGATTGAGATAAGGCCGATCAGCAGTGCGCGTACGGTCGAGCTATTCATGTATGAGTCGAACTGTTCACCAAATATAACGTCACTGTTGGTGAAAATCGTCACTGCTACTGCCATATACTTGGTATTGTCCGAAATCGATGTGACTATATATATATATATTACTGTTACGCTACTTTTAGTAATTTTGGTCATATATGATTTTTTTTTATGTCAGATGTACTACGCAAATGATGTATTGCAAACATCGGCAGTGAGAATGGAGGCTTTCTTTCCTATAATTAACTGACGTAGCCCTAAGAAATAATCCGCTGATTGCACACTAACGGGACTTGCTAGAGATTGCTAGCGTTTCACATTCATCTACCTGTACTTTTTTTCTAAAAGTCTCAGGGCTACTTTGTGGCTGGCTTCAACCTTTATCTTCACTGGAACACGAAGAAATTTTGAACAGGCTGCGTATTCGACACTACGACAGGGTGTAAGTTGTCATCATATTGTTACATTAATGTAAACAGTTTGTGCATTTATGTAAACTACCGTCGGAGCTACTTAAACAGTCTTCTCAAATAAGCATAACGCATTATCAGTTTTTTTTCTTTTGTTCTCGTTCAGATTGCCGTGATTTGAAATCTACCCATCTAGTGCTTTTTCAGTTCATGATAATGATCTTAAGTATCGATTCGCTAAAAGCGCAGTTGCCGTGATACGGTTTTACAATTCGGTCTCATGACCACACTTTGAAATTGGGCGTAGGCTTATTTTGAGAGCCCGCTTTCTGTAGCAACGCTTGACGGCAGTTCTAGAATGTAAAATTGGAAACATTTATTTTGACATCATTAAATTGACATTGACAATCTAGTGATTTCTCAACACAATTGAAACACTAAAACGTATACTCATGCATCCGACGGCCTGCGCATAATTCCGTGTAATGGTTATATTAGCGTGTTCTATGGACAACAAACTCATTACATCGCGTCACAGGTTTGTCATACACCGACCAAAATTCTCACGCTAGAACCACCTTAGTCAGGATTAAAAATTCCACTGAGCAATTGTCAATTGCTGTGCCGCTTCTAAAGAATCAGAAGAAGATTCTTATGTACCCCCACAAATGATCTACAAAATAAACGGTATCTAAACGTTTACAGGAAGGCATCGTAACGCATAATTAATGAACTTCGTGTTTCTATTTTGAGCAAGTATCTTGGAAATACGTCGACTGTGTGGTTAACAAGGATTTTAAATGCACTTCTTTCAGCATACAAAGCAGGCATATAATTACTGAAGAGGCAAAATCATTAGACATCGGCGCTTCCCTGCTTACTAAAGCATGAAACCTTTGACTCCTTTTTGCTCTTCTCTAACAGGAAGTGTTTTAACATTAGCGCAAAAATTGGTCGGATGAACAGCCACTGGATCGTATGTTACCCTGAAGATGTTTCTGCTCTAAGCGGATCCAAATTGTCTGTGTATAATCTATCCCTGAGTAACATGAACTAGAGATAGCGAAGTTATTCCCCTTCTTTTTCTTGGACAGGCGAAACCGGGAGTTTATTGAGGTACTCTAGAATCCGTGATAAGATCATTATAAATAGAGATTGTGGCGAGTCTATGACCACAGATCCTTCGACAAAAGGCAATACCGGCTTAAAACAACTATTTAATGTAGAACTGATCCGCTATTAATTCAAGCTTTTTGCAACCTAGGACCTTTGGACAACTTTAAAACTTGGATTGAAGACTCGAAAACGAAAAAGAAAGAAAAAAAGGAAAGGGACATGTCTAAGCTTGACTCCAAGGTCACGAAATATCTATTATCCCTTACCTACACTTGTAATTAAACTATCTTTAACAGGTTTACGGCAGCGACTTTAGAAAATAAGTTGTGTTCAAAGAAAAATTAATGACGTTATGGAAGCGAGTAGTAGTCTCGCGATATGAAATAGTTAGACAGGAAAACCTCTGTCGAAAACTTTGAATGTCTACTATCACACTCGGCGCCTTTCAGTGTATAAATGTCTTTGCTTAAATTACAAATACGAAGTTTCCATCGTGCTTTGCCTAGCGCAGAACTGCCTAAGAGTCATGAATATATTGTATTAGCAGACAGACTTCGAAGAAACAAAAACTGATGCTTCTGCATAAAACAAAGAAAAGCGTATAAGTATGTTTGTGTTGAATAAATTAGTTTTTAGGTAGGCGACCTATCAATATAAAATAACCTACTATATAAGTTGTGTCGTTTTTAGATCCGCATAAGACATTATTCATCAAATAGTGTCTGTTTTTGCACATGGAAGTTCTTAAAACTCATATCTTGTTGACAGAAGACGATCGGAATCAATTCTGACCAGTCTGGAAAAAACTAGACGAACTGTCGCTAAACATCGCAAGGACGTTTTCCCGTTGAGTTCCCATGGTTCTTCGTATTCGTAGGTATTTAGAGAATGCGGTAGTTTTATCTATAAACTCCATGGGGAAGTCTTGATAGTTCACCGTAGTTTTCCGAAGGGTCTGCGTTCTCTTAAGATTGTTAAGATATTAAGGTGCCGAAAACAATTCTACCAAATGCTAGTATCATGCACCTGCAGCTCAAGGTTAGCTGTTGTTTTAACATGTACACAGCAGGCCACATAAGGTGGCTAAAGATTTCTGCAAATGAATAGCTCATATCCATTAGAATTGTCACATGTTTGATATCGTAAAAGCTGACTCAGGTTCGGCTTTATTAGGGGCGTCTTACGCTTTATGCTGTGTTTTAATGACTACTTGTTATAATTAAGCTTATATAGGACTTCTGCAATTAATTGAATTAACGATATTTGAACTCTTTTATCGTTGTAGCTATTTCCGGTATGGTTCTGGTCAAGGTAAAGGAGGCACTATTGAATGACATAGAATCTATTTTACGCGTTATAACAGGAAAACATGAAGTTAATGTCTTTTTTTACGATTGTTTATTTTTTAAATACGTATTTTTAAGTTTGTAAATTTCTTAAGCATCTTTTCTTTAAAGTAATATCCATGTAACCGCAATATCGTAGGCGTAATCTCAGGCGAATCGTACCTTGTTGTACACTTCTAGATATTCTGAATCGATGTCATCTTCGATGTCTTCCTTATTATCCTGACGGCGACTTCTACTATGCTTGCGCGTGCACGATTATTGAACTTTCTACGATGCCTATTCTGTTATATAGATGGCCATAAATGTCTTGAGATATCTAAAGTTATCCTAGGATTGTATTTTCTTTAGTAACTCTTGCTACCATGGGCCGTCTTAAACCCATCCGTTAACTGTACCAAAATCTACATATATAATTTTAAAGGTAGAGACTTTAATTTCAGCGAAATTGGTTGAGTTCGAAAACACCGCTCTGTACTCTCCAAGTACTGCAAATGATGGCCGTACTACAAAAATTTAAATTTCCGTTAAAATTAGTAACATCCACACAAAGTAGAGTGAATTTTATCATCCCTCAATCAATTTGAGCGCTTGGGTCACAAAATTTGCTACAAATTACAAGATAATGTGAAACTGACTTTTGCTTAAAGACTTCTCATAATAGATATATCATTTATTTAACGTTAATATTTAAAAATGGTTAATTCCGAATGAACTCCGTTCAAATTTCTTAAAAGGTCGCTTATCGAGGTAAACTGAAGACTCCCAGTGTAAACTGTTAGCGTAAATTGAAAAGAAAATATCATATTAGACGACATTTGGGTTAACCTCCCCCTTGAAGCTTTTCATAAAAATGAATCGGTGTTCGTACTTTGTTTATGTGTGACCTGTGAGCTTATAATAGAGCATGCGTCCCACTACAAAACACAAGCCGACGGCCTTGCAGTCAAAGGTCACTGATGTACGTATATGCGCCTCATGTTCTATAAACGATTATTCGTTGGATTAAAATATTGCCTTTTTTAATTATCAGCATAATACGGTAATGTGGCAGGCGTACAAGTGTAGATAAATATGTAAGGAATCGGATTAGGCCAAGTTAAGCGATGGAGAGATGGAAAGGTTCGCCACAAGATATGTGGTACACGTATACCGCCATGAATGTGTACAGTCATTTGTAACAAGCATTACAGCGAAGTGCATGAAAAATCACCGCTTCACGTAATTCACTTGAGTCAAGGTTCGAGTATTCAATTCAATTAAAATTAGATTGAATGTGCAGTGTGTTGTAGACACCGCTTTTGCCAGCTTGGATTCAGTCTTATTTGCCATGCTTAGTGGTAGCTTGAAAAGTCTAGGACGACGGTATCGGGTGTAGTACCTGTTCTGGTGGCAGAGAAAGGGACCGCATTTCCCCCAAAAAAATGCTACGAACTATTTTCGGAATCTGCGGTAAATATCTAAAAATTTAAAGATCTGCGGCAAAATATTTCACAGTCTTGCCCATGTTTGAATGTCGAATATCTAATGCGTGTTATGTATCTAAAATTATAACAATGAAATATCTAGAATACTATATATTTAGAAGATTAACTGGAACGTAAGGAATGATGAACAAGCGTGTAGCAAGGGGCCTCCTTATTCAGATGCACTGCTCTAGGGGAACTGCCTGTTCCATGTGCGTATAAAAAGCTGGGTCACTCTTGTCGACATTGTTTGGAGAAACTACATATACTAAACGCATTTAGTAAAACAAGGTATGCAGCAATCTCTAAGAATTACTGTATTGGTTAAAACACGCGCATTACCTCTAGCTCAAAGTCGCGCTTTTTTTCAACGTCTGTCCGAAAAACGTTAACAAAAGCACCCCATGTAGGAGGCAGTAATTCTAGAGTAGTGCATTTGAAGAAGGAGGTCTTTTGCTACATGCTTGTTCATCGTTCCTCATGTCCCAATTAGATGTTGTTTTGTTTGAAACGTCTTATAGGTGTCATTGCTGTAACTACCTCAGCGATAAAATTTGAGATTTATTTAAGTAGCATAACGCCGTAAAACACACTAAATATTTGGCGTTCGAACGATCTGTAATAGACATTACTCGAACTGGGATAGACGAATGATGAAAAACAAACACAAAACTCAGTCTCTCGAATCGATTTTGCCGACTGTTTCTCCTCTCGTCAGAAACGGTCGGCAAAATCTCCGTCTCCAAATGGGGATCATCGCGTCATCACGGTTACACATAGCAGCACGTGATTGAGTTTCGAAACTATATATAAGCAATACAGCCATTTAACATAACTTTTTGCGAATACAAAAGTAATTGCCGAAAAGCATGATTATTCGATAAAACCTATTTCACAGCTTCAATTGTAAACTTCGCAAATTTGTCTTAACATTTTCTTTCGCAGTGTGTGACGTCTGCTTAATAGCAAGGGTGACCGAGTCGATGTTGATATAGGAAGACTCTCGCCTCATAGAAGAGTAAAAACGACCTACTGTTTGCTAAAAAAATTGAAAAGTAAACGATATGATGTGAGTGCCAAAGTTTCAGGGTCCTCAGCGCGTATGGACATGGACCTAAGATTCTCATGAACATTTAACACGATAAAAATACCCACCTTAAATATCTTTGCCAGTTATCTAATCGAAACAGGAATACGACCACGACAGAATTGATTAACTCATTGGTTTTTGCCTCCTATAGATGCTTTAGTGCTGTGGCGAAACCTGCCCTTTGTGCAGCCATACACTCACATGCGACGCGGTACGTTGCCGATTTAGGATAACCGAAAATGCTCAATATTTCGTTGACGCTCCCTACCATCTAAAATTCTTGTCTATTTTTCACTATAGCTGCAAATCCATTTATAACCAATTAGAACGAGGTTACATCCATAATATGTTTACTGGCTTTTGGTAAACACATTCGAGAAACCAGGCAGCCATTCTAAAAGAACCGATATGTATATATATATATATATAGTTGTATAAATGGGTTAGAAGACAATGGCATTGTTTCAGCAAAAACAACAGCGCCGCACGCGAATCCAGACAACACGGCAATAGTTTGTAAGAAATTATAGGTCTGCTACTATCTAATAGCAGATGGTTTTTTAGTGCGAAGTTTATTCGTCAGTAATTGGAAAATATGGTAATACGTCCGCACGAAGCCTGGAGATTGTGGTGGGTGTAAAGGAGCCCCACACTCAAACCCTTTCGGGGCAGATTCAACAGTTTTTGTAATGTGTGGTTTTGCATAGTCTTGAAAAGGGGTAACTTTGCGGATCTTTTTGCTAGGTAAATTGGTTTCCTAAATAAGACTGGGCCTTGCTTTAACCCTAGACTTAGTTGTATCTCCCAGAACTGCCTATTCCTTTCTCTGCGTCGTATTGATTCAAAAACACTACTTCTCGTCACCCACAACAATTTTATATAATAACCTGTATGTGTGCCCGATGGTGCAAGATGTTGAGACAAAATGATAAATCGTACGTGTTTGCGCTCTTCATTCAATTAATGGGTATCTGGATTCCTTTTTTGGATAAACCCCATCGCCTAAATGCGATTTAGTTTCTTGACGAATTCACGAGTTGTTTGCTGGACGTTTTTCTCCAAAAGTGCCTTCAGGTCCGAATCACCGACCGGAACGATTTGCATCTTCCAGATTTAAGACGCCATCATTTAAAATTCAGCAAACTAACTTTGAGCAATTCCTTAAAGTGTGGAGCACACGCAACACATATGTCGTACCTTAGCAAAAGATGAAATGAATAAGTGTCAAATATGCAACATAAACAAAGTGCAAAAATGGGCTTTATTCATGCATTGCCGTCAAGCATTGTTTAAGACGTAGCGTGTCTACGCCTTGTTTCGAACCTGTGCCACTACGTCCTCAAACAAACAAAGAAAACAAGAAAAAAAAAGCATGCATCTGAAGAAAGCCGCCATTGCGTTTGACAAACCTGCAGTGCACCCATAAGAATCAATTTACAACTTTAAAGAAAACAGATGAATATACGGCATATATTCAACCGGAATAACAATTCTTGCACAATGTGATATTTTGAGCTGACCTTCTCCTCTGATGTTCATTTCTGCTATCTTTCTTGTAATTCTCTGCAAGCGAAATTAGAGGGTTGATGGACGTAAGGCTTGTTTCTGCTGAAAATTAGAACGTCGTTCGAGCAGTGAAACTTCTTACCCTGCTTGTGAGAACATTGTTAGAGATTGATAACAGCAACAGAGATAAGTTGTTGCCCTAAGCGGAGTCTGTCGTCAGCTTTACTATATTTCTTATCCACTTTGACGGGTTGATCCTGAACCGGTATTATTAATCTTAAGTCGGAGATCACTTTGAGGTCGACAAGCACTCATCAAGTGCCTATGAAGTTCTGTCTAATGTTTCTGTTTTATTGCACCTTCGACACATATCTTCCTCGATAATTCTTGACCCCCCACTTTACAATTCTTCTAAGATATTAGCTATTAAACGTCAGCTAGATAGACCCAAGACCTGGAACCTAGGTGCCACTAAAAAGGTGTGACATACGTTTCGAGGCTTGGTCTCATATTTGAAGACTGTTCACTTGAAATTGGCCGTGCAAGATCAGAACAATTTTAATCTATCCCGTATTTTCGCAACACGATAGAACAATTTCTGTGGACGAAGTCGTATCTGCTGATACGGATATATGCAGAGCAATGTAGGCTTACGATTTAAGAAAACGAGGCGACGAAAATAGTTAGGTGTCTACTTGGAAAGAAAAACGCGTACTTCAAAGGTTGCATTAGTTGACCTAATAGAGCACATGCATATCATTAAAAAACATCCCAGCGTCTATAGGTAGAGTTGATATGTGGTCACAGATATCATGTTCCGACGATTCTGTTTCTTTACCTTGTTGTACGAATTCTAAGATCTTAGTCTCTTGTTTGTCTTCGGTACGACCAAGTGGTTTTTACATATACAATAGCATTGTGCTATGAAAATCGCAAGCACATTTTATTATGACTAGCGTAATTAAAGTGTCAGTAAGTCATTACTTCCTGTGTGCACCGCAAAATTTGACCACGCTGTTTTTGTACGTTCTCTTACACAAAGTATCAAATCTATGTCCAGTTTGAATAGAACTTATGCACAAGGCTCGTGATACCAACAAGCTTGCTATGTTAGCTGTTTAACGGCTGTCTAGGCTCTACTCTGCCAACCTCAGCACTTCAGCGACGTCTTTAAAATTGAGTGATTTCAGTGCGCTTGTTTTTAAGACATAGCCGCGCTATCGTTTACCATTGCAGCTTTTCGCAGACGCCTGCAAACGCCGGGAACTCATGCTTATGTCTCCGCAAAGCGTTCGGCAGGGGCCACAAGGGTTAACTCCTCATGGTTTTTAATATTTAGGTCCTTCACCTGGCGAAGCTTACACTTTGCAAATACCTTCCGAATCTGCAAGTAGGTTTTACAGGCCATATATAGGTGCTTCAAAAACCAGCAGTACCGGATACGTTCATGCCCACAGGTATAGTCGATTAGTTAGAGTTGGAGGTCCGTTGAATTTAAGAGCTTTTTGATTCGTCGGACGTAATCAGAGCTTTTTTTCGACGGAAGTAACTGACTACGTCGTCTGATACTAATTTGGCTTTCACCAAGAATAGATCACAACACGCTCGCTGTAGTTTTGCTGATATCAGTAAATCGGGCAGTGTTAGCATTGAGAAGTGATCAATATATTTCTTCAACGACCTCCCGGATCCCCTCATACAACGCGCTGGATTAGCAAAAACGCGAGGATACGAACCTGACCAGTCTAGCGTTAATCAAAACAGCATTCATGAAGACTCCGATTAATTCGGCAGCCCTCGCGTAGTCGAACCTCTACACCGTGTATTCTAACACGGTGTAGAGGTTCGCTTTACACTTTTGGTGAGACACTTCAGTATGAAGTATGAACTTTACTACTCTAGTCGAAGCTATAACTGGTTCTGTAGTTCACACCGGTGCTCCTCGACCGACATTGGGAACTCAAGGTCCAGGCTTAGAGTTGACAATTCATCATGTCAGAGCCCTACAGATTTGTCTTACCGCAGGTACCAATCGTAATAAAGGATACTATCTTGCTCCTGTATATTGATATGCTAGACAATTTGTATATGTCATTTCTTACTTGTCAATCTTAGCTGAAAAGTATGTTCTGCGTGCGCCACAATATTTATATAATTGACTGTCGCCACGTGTTGAAGGTTAAATCCACTGCTGATATATACTGTCCTGTCACAGAAGGCTTCTCCTATTATTATATATCCTATAAATATTAAGAGATTAGAACAGAGCGGTGGTCGAAGAGTTAAGGATTTTTTCGAATTGGTTCTCTAACTGGTATGTCGTTAATAGCTTCAAGCCTGTCTCTTCAGTAAAGAGTCCGAACGCTCTAATAAGGCCTATGTGAGATTTCTGCGGATCATTATTTGAAGCAACTAAGCGCCCATCAGTATAAGCGATATTTGAAATAATTACTTAATGTGATGTAATGAGTATATGTAATAATGATATGCAATATGTGTTCTTCCAGAAACTTTTGGGTTCCAGAAGTCTACATCACAGAAGATCTGCGCTTATCTACACTTGTCAGAACCAAGAGTGATAGCATGAATAATTGATTTTTTATTCGCGGACTGAGATGCAACGGATGTGTCACTTTATACTAAGCTTATGCAAAGACGCGTACACAATTTTTTAGGGTGGTCACGTGGGCTCTGAAATGACTTTTTAACGTTAAATAGCCGTCTCCAAAAAGGGCAGCTCTTTCAGTACGTAATGGCGAACATCCTATTTGTTTGCCTTGCAGGCATACATTTGCTACATAAGATCACTTATGGAGCATCATTCACGAAAAACAAAGATTTTACTACATGTGGCAATAGTTAGTTCGCGGCTTTTGTAACGGAATGTAACCACTTTTTGTTATTACGCTTTAAACTATGATATACTGAATGTTCTTATATATATGCCAATTGAATGTATTATGAGTGTCACAGGTTTACTAAAATCCACTATATGTTGAAAGTCGCAATAATTCTAACCGTTCTAAATGGCTGTCCGGCGAAAAAAAATATTGTATGGATATCAATAACATGTTAAAATCATGCACTTGTTCCCAATGGTTCCCTAACCTTTATGCATACGACATGAAACTGTATGAAAAAGGAATTTATTACTACTTACACAACTTGACCGGCCGATTGATATTGATTTCTACTGAAGCAAGAACCTCATAAACTGGGAAGAAGTAGCAATAAAGCAAACAATTAACTTTACATTGGATCGTCCATCTATACGCGTTCAGTCATTATCTTTTTATATGTAGTTCTACAAGGATTCTCTTCACTTCCTTCCTACCCTTTATCGTATCAGCATTGAAACTTGACTAAAAGACCTTGCAAGGTTGGCCTCTGGCCGACTACGACATAATAAATAAATTAACGATTAAACAAACCCAGAAAAAAAAGGGAAATTACGTTTGAAAGGAATCAACTTTCCTCATGCTGTCCGACGATCGATAGAACTTCATTATGTTTCGCATTGGTTTTGCGATAGAAAACGAACCGTGTCATCCATATTAAAGCTACTCTATCACAAACAGACGACCGTCTTAGGGTTTGTAAAATTGATCAACAGTCGCTTCTCAAAATGTACAGCAAGATGGCAAACGCAAACATATCTAGATCATATCTGTAGTAATAACAGTTGAAGCTGCTTGAGATACTGGTGTGCATGTTTTATAAGATCTATTGGTTTACTCTATTGGAATCGCTTATACCGACATGTTTCTATATGCGATGTGCTCAGAGGAAGTACAATATATAAATAATATCTTTAGTTACGAAAACGTTATCTATAACGGAACACAATATATCATAGCTATGTCAATGTTAAAAAACTTATCTTTGAATTGGGATATTTCGAGCTATAATATTTGGTCGCACGGCATTGGCTACCTGCATTGTTTTCAGTTTTGTGCGACCGCAGAAGTGATCAGTTTCGTTTCGAAAAAAAAAAATGTAGTCTCATAATATATAAATCATGGTGAATCCTCACAAACGGAAGTTGCTAGCACTAAGCGTTGTGCTCTGAGTAGTTCTAATAACTATATTATATATTATATAACTAATAAATATATTAGTTTATGAGTAATCTATACCAATGCCTTAAAGGAGTTATCCAGCCGTTGTTGCATGATATACCATAGGTAAATAGATCGCAAAGGTCATATCCCCTGACAACAAGCCTGTTGTCACGCTAATGGTGCCCAAGCAATCCCACCAAGGCAGAGGCGAGTAGATAGATCATACTCTTTATATACCTTGTTTGTCAGTCGGATGAAAACGTGAAATTTTATTTTCCTCTACATAATAACTTCAGAAACATACGAAATCTTTCAGAAAGCAAGTAAGTGCAATCTTTTTAAGCTTATTTGGATTTGCAGATAGGAATATTTTACACAAAGAATATGATGAGTCAGCAAATCCGAAAGATTTACACTTCCGTTGCGGCTTGAAATACAGTACGTTGTAAATAAAAATTATTAATTCTTATTGAATAGCATAATATTACCTTTCACATGTAGCTAGGTGGCGTAGAGACAACGCTTGGTGTTTGGAACCATGAAACACCTAATTCGAATTCCGTTGATTTCATTACCAAGTTAGTAAAAAAATTTATGACGCTATTTTACGTTTATCAAGAATGCTTTAGTCGAGATTGCAATAAAACGGCAATACTGTAAATTGATTTGAAGCTGTTCAATCTGAGGCATTATGTGCATAGGGAGTGAACCAGATCAACGACATCAGTCGTAAGGAGAGTAATCAATCATTTACACTTTAATTTACAATAAAACAAATATAATTAATATTACTTATATCAGATAGTGGGCTCACTCTTTTTAGCAAAAATTCAGTGTTAACGAAATTCGTACCGGTGATGTCAGCGCGGCATTCTAGCTTGAACTGACATCTGGATTCTCACGTTGAATGAGACTAAATATTCTCAATGCTATGAACTTTACGCCGCTTTTCGGCGTACTTCAGATTTACAAGTGATGCCGTCGTATGTACATGGAGTTGCAGATTTATAGTTAAATTCCAAAAAACGTGAAATTTGAGCTCGACAACTGTTATATAGTAGTTTTTTTTTGCAGCTCTGTACTATTTCCATACATACTTTTAAACACTAATGTTCAACGGACTCCAAAGACCACAGAACAAATCTTACCGGCGATGGATCCAGACTTGCTTAAATCGATCAGGATTATCCGAATTTCCAAAGTTGCATAGGAACGTAGAAGCACTGATCAGAACTTGCAGAGAGAAAGGGCATGGCACAAATATAAATAATATTTTGGATCCCTAAGCATGCGTATACCTGCAAGATAGTCTTAACTTTGAGGGTAAAAAGTTCGGTATGAAACAACCACCTTGGGGAAACGTTGCTTTGCTGTCGTGAGCACCAAGGTTATTTATTATTATTAAGGTAATCATTGTTATTCAGTCCTTGTAATGTATACTCAGATGCTGATACGAATAAGCTAGAAACCGTTTCAGGTCATCTAGATTTTACATCTCTAACTTTTGAGATTGGCGACTGTTCACTGGCATGTGATCACTTAGGCTTCGAGCAAGGCAGGCCATAAAATAAGCGAAGAAATGGAGGCCACATGATTTGAGTGAGGGTCAGAGACAGAACTGGCGAGACATCATTCGAAAGCCACTGTATAGCTTCAATAGCTTATTTTGATTATATGACTGTCGGTTGTGGCTAAAATTTATTCTCAACATTAGAAAGGACGATCAGCAGACATCACGAAATAAAGTTCGGCCTCACACAGCAAAGATGGCAAAAATGCGGAAGCACACAATCTGAGGCTTTTTGTCATCCATCATACAGTATCAAATTTTTTAAATTTACCATTCTTTAATAAAGAAAGATGTAAGATTTCAATATCTTAACTTGATTATTATATAGGGTGCTAGAATTTGATCTTAGGGCGTGGTGATCAATGCTTTTTGAAAGAGGTCTTCTTTGCCATACGCATGACGTACTGGAACACAATGTGGGCTCCTATAATTTTACTTAGCGATATGGCCACGTTATCATCAGAAGCAAGAGAGACAGAGAAAATTCTCTAAACGCGTTGGACCAGAACGGTGCTTAGCTTTAATTCAGCTAGAATTCTAAAAGCTAGGATGGATATCAGCAATATGCAGTAGAAAAATGCTTTCTGAAAAATATGTATCAAATTGTGTTACACGAGAACCGCTTTAAAATAGCAGATTATAGGTAACTATTGGACCTATATATTTGGTTGGGATGTGTGTTAATTACAACTGTTATTAAAATGTGTGTTAGTCCTAAATTGCATGTATGTGCATATAAACATTACCGTCAATGGGAATCTCAAAGTGGTGAATGAAACATATGCTTTATGGCAAACTATCTGTCCCAAGTCTACGTGGCGGTTTTCTTAATATCCTTCAGGATAAGCCAGATGTTTTCATCTAGCCAAACCCATTAATAAACCGTCACACAAATTGTAAGAAATGCTTTCAGAATGCTCTGTGCGTGCATACATGAAGTGTTTACTGAATTCGGTTTTTCTTGAGAATGGTCAAGTTCCTACAAAATATGCAGAAACTTAGTCTATTAGTGAAGCCGAATATTCCAAGGGCTGCCATTTTAGAGATCCCAACAGGGAGAACAATTTCCAGTCAACCAAAAATATTTACGTATTGGTTCTCTGAAGTTGATACTTTTAGAGTTATTCGAAATCATTGCGATATATAATTTCCCAATGATTGACTGCTACATGCAGCTTTATATAAGTTGTATTACCTCTTCAGACAACTTGCGGATATAGACTACTCAGGACTGAGTGCTGTTAACTTTGTGTACTCCTATTATAATTGCCGGCTTTCTCTAAGTCCCGTGTCGGTAGAGCCGACAACTTCCCGATTAAGCTTACCCAGGTAAGCTTTTCACGTACCTACCTAAGGTCACCGGCTTCATTGCTCCACAACTACTTAGCCTTTCGCGTATCGATGCGCTCAGTTCTTCGCAGCATTGCAAACAGCGGTGTTTTGGAGGGGCCAAAATCCCCTGGTGATCACATCCTTCAATAATACCTTATTCAACTTCTAGGAGTTGCAATCAAGATCTGCTTCAGCGTCTCTTTCGGTGAGAACTTCGTTTTGATGACTTAATTTCAGCCTCGTAACTTAAGTTAGTGGCTCGCGCTCCAATTCCTCTGCGACATGCCATCATCAAATTCGTTCTACTAGTCGATCTGTATCTGGAAACCGTCAGGTCTAAGTAGGCTGTTTTGTTTTCTTTCGGAAGCTTTTACAGCTACCGTTTACCTTAGGGTACACACATAGTAATCTAAATAAAATCGACACCTAGCGTGGTCCCTTTGATAGCAAACTTTTTATGGTTGTAACAAAGGCCACGTATTTTTTCTGTTATCTGGCGGGCAATCATTTTTTTACTGTTGCTTTGCTTGGCTCAGAGTCCAGGCTTTTGTTTTTTTTTATGTGCTATATTTCTATTTAAAAAGTCAAATTCCAGTCGGGATTTATTGAGACTGACCTCGACTGCTCTAGACTGTATTTTTGGTAGTTTGAGACCTAGCCCTACCAAGCAGTCGTATTTTGGTTCGCATTTAGTCAAGCTTCGAATTGCCCTTAACACCGACCTCTCGCATGAGCGGCTCGCTAGACCACTAGGTTTCAACTCTCTTTACTCGCAACAAAATATTTCCATTTTTTACTTAAACGACTTTTATTACCGAGTTATTTCGAATTATTACGAATTAGCTAGCAATTCGGATCCATGACATGTTGGAGGTTTCTCAATTTGTGCTTCAGACCTATTGCTTAAAACTGCAATGACAGCCAATCCTCCAGTTCTCAACATCGTGTTCATTGTAAATAGCCTCTTTACCATGCCAATAAATCGATTGAGCTGCGCTGAGTCAAATTGTTGTACATGTCCCTATCGCTTAAATTGATGTTTCACCATGAATGTGGTCAATTAAGGGGTTCCACCAATATTACAGTGAGACAAAACTGCGTTTCGAGCTACTTTGGGGTGCTCTTTTGAGCGAATTTCTAACGGATATCAATTAGAAAATTGTAGCGGCTATTATGGCGATTGTTTTAGTTTAGAGGCTTTCAAAAATCTTCTTTTGAAAAATACCAAAATATCGACAACATTTTTTCTATGTATTGATGTGATTTTTCTGCACCAGTCAATAGATTTCAACAAACTAAGTAAAAATGCAATACATTTTCTTGTTGCTAAAGCTGATATTTCGGCCTAAAAAAGGCAAAAGCCTAATGCTCTATCTTTTCAGCTGAGTTTGGGTGAAATCTTTTTACATGAAAACCTATGTAGAGAAGTATTTCTTGGAACCAATAAAAAATTCTTGATGAGCTAAGTCGAAACGCAACACTAAAAATTATTTTTTTTTTTAGTAAAAATTACACACATTCATTAGTATTATTAATTTACTTGTGCCTAAAGTGATCGAACAGAAGCGATAGGCTTGCTGACTTCATCAATCGCAACGAAAACCAGTTTAGCTCACTTCCCACTCTCAGAGCTCGGCCAATGGACCGTCTTATTTACGTGCGTCCCGTTGCCGGGGTCAGTCAGCCAACACCGAAAAAGCCCTGTAACCATAAATAAACCAGAAGCCAATATATTATGAACAAGGCAAATCTAAAATAGTAAAAATAAACGTATTAGAACAAGTTGATGAAATAAATGCAAAAGAGCAGTTAGGCGAGACAGAGTAACTTCAACAAGTTTACGTTAGGCTGACAAATATCATTGAATCAAATTAGTTGAATCAACGAGGCGCAGGGCAAGGCTAGGGAGTCCGTCTAGCACATTTTAATATCTTACTCTTTTTTAAAAATATATTATTTCCTTGATCCTTTTCAGTACAAATTCATTGTTCGCCGTCTCATGTGTACTCAAATATGAAAAATAATCTGAGACTGGGGTATCCCTATTAACTCTCTTAAGTTCACCCGCGAATATGCAATGAATGTGTTTATTATTCTTTCGAGTAAAAGTCGGAAGTAACTTTCGTCGGACTTTTCCTTCGTCTGTTAAATTGCATAGAATAGCTAAAGTTTTCTATTATTAAATAGTATTTTTTAACTTGATATAACTAGTTGCATTTGGCTTGATGCTAATGATTACTTCTATATATTGCTCTACTTGTTTACTGCTACACTTCTATACAGTTTATCTGTTTGGGGCATCATTTCCAAATTAGCCCTTAATCGCTTCACTTTTAGAATCTCAAAGCACCAGGCCAATTAGAAAAAAGCAACTTTATTAAACATATTTCCGTGTCTGGATGCTTTGAGGAGCAAATGTTGCGTCATTCTTAGAGCCATTACAAGCAATTTGTGGGTAAGGTCTTAGCAAAGGGATGCGTGATTATGTGACTTAATTAAATTCCTCTCATGCAATATACAAGTATATTTAATTATTTCAAGTGAATATTATATTCTGATTCTGACATACACTGCCCCATCTCCGCAAATAAAAATATGATCTTTAATTATTTTTAGAAATATCGACCCTTTAAGTGTACCTTTTAAGCTATCAACCAAAACGCCTTTCAAAGGAAAACCTTACTTTCTGTTAAAAGCCAGCAAAATGTTTCTTCGAGAAGAGTCATGTAAGCTTCAGGCTAATGGTATTATTGCGGGATTTATGTGGACGTTTGGAAGCCTTGCCGTATAGCTCAAGCTGAACAAAACATAGCGTATACATATAGATTGCTGGCTAGTTTACTAGCAGACTGACCCGATAAACGGGTTCAAATGCACACGGAGTCCTACCCTTTCAACCTCCTCAAAGGTTTCTGGCAACGTAATGCCATTAATAGAGGGCCCTGGCTCATTCGAAGTGAAGCGAAAGAGAGAAATTGAGAATTGTGTAACGGGTAGTTGGTCAGCGAAAACCCTAGGTGAACGAAAACAGGTGAACCCTAAACCTAGAAGCTCATATATGAGCGTATCCTCGCGGTATCTGGTAAAAAAGTTTTTAGCAATATTCGCTAGCAGAGAAAACGAAGAAATTTACAGCATCTGTGGGATTTTTATAGACATTAGAATACAATATAAATCTTTTCACCAGAGGAGTCAAGTCAGTAATATTAATGATTAATGGTGGTGAATGAGGTTCTTAAGAAACATCGATTTTGCTGTCGCTGAATATATCGATGATTGTCTGTTATTTTCGAAGTGCGAATAAAGCTATTTTAAGGCTGTACTGTAGAGCCTAGACCCGTTTGAGTTTAAGAATAATAAGAAAAGTTGGTTTTCTTGTTAATTTTGAAATTAATGAGGTTAACAGTGTCGAGTTGTGCTTCTAACTAGGACGATC
Organism: Varroa destructor; assembly: GCF_002443255.2. Classification (NCBI taxonomy): domain Eukaryota; kingdom Metazoa; phylum Arthropoda; class Arachnida; order Mesostigmata; family Varroidae; genus Varroa; species Varroa destructor. The sequence goes on from NW_019211454.1 coordinate 76,276,099, forward strand.
GACGGGAACATAGAGACAACTAAAAAGAGGCCAGAAATTTGAGGGAGTTCTTGAATGTGGAACAATTTTAGAAATTCTAGTGTAGGCACTTCGGCCCTTCCCTCAAATACTTATATCAAGTTGCTAATCCATTAACTCAATTCAGCATAAAAGACACTCTATCTATGTGGAATGTTGATACCCTAGGGGGTCTTGAGAGGTTAAAAAACAGAATTAGCTCCAACTATTTCCACATCTGTGGCTTTCGCACTATACATAATGTTAATGCTGCTAAATACGCCTTTAAACCTACTCAATGAAAAATATCTCAGAGGTCTCCCACCTCTTCAGGTCTATACGATGCGGTACAACAACTAGCTCTTGTCTGCGTTCGAAAACAACACCCTGTACATTAACGTCCTCATCGCAGGGCTTTAGTTATTCAATCAAGAAAAGGCGACTGAAGTTGAAAAAAAGCGAGAATCGTTTCTTTCGTTATGCGAGTTTGAATAAACTTGTCGACCAGAATCATCTGACTTACATCACTTTGCTGACATCAGCAGCAAGCTGGTCATCTCGCGTGTAAGATTTGAGCCTTGAAACTCCAGGGACAAATGAAGTTTATCATTGAGGATGTTTAGACTTCAGCTTCCCTTTCAACCGTTCAATTATGGAAGCTATCGTATCATCGAATGAAGGTGTAAATATCTCACTCTCCACATTAACATCATGAGTTAATCTGTAATCTCCGATTCTCGAAATTTATTATTCAAAGTGCGTCCTTGAGATTTTAACACGACGTGCTTTAAAGAGTTAGTGGCGTTCGTGTTTAGATAGTGCACTAATACGTCTAGTTAATAAACCAAGTTGCATTTTCGTTTGAACGAGCTTTATACTGGTGCCATTACCGATATATAGTGAACAAAAAAACACTGGTAAGATATTTGTGGCTTTCATACAGGCATTGCTGTGCTTGAAGTGTGCTTGATTGAGTGTATTTGTCATAAGAGTTCTATAATGAATATATTTAAAGATTGCGATGCTTAACAGAAATGAACACACGCAGAAAAATTCTAAAGGTATTAATTTTTGAGAAAAAGAAGAAGTATGACAGCATTATTTGTTTAAAATTAAGTGGCCTATTGAAAGAAATGCGCCTTAGACACCCTCTCTACAAAAGGCGCCTGTCTGAGGTATATAGTCTTTTTGTTTAGCCTTCTTTGTAACTTCTAGCACACTATCGAACAATGTGCATAGCACTTGTGGTTTGCGGCGGTAGAGCGCTATAGTCTGGAACGACGTTTAAGTACTTACTATCGAAATGGCCACTTGATTACGATAGCACTTCACAAGTGTCGTACAAAACACTTCGAAAATACTTACATCGAGGCAATTGGTCAATAAATTTTCAGAGACTAGTTGACCCGTAAATAAAGTCCGGCCAGAAAGTGCACAAATCGAATAAATAGGTCACAACCTTGCTACGGTGCGGAACACTGTGCCTTAAATCAAAGTCTTGCTCAGTAACTTGGTTTGCTGGTGAGCAGTCGGCAATGCATTTTAAGCAAAAGTGAGATCTTCCTGTAGACCGAAATGGATGTGAACAAGCTTTGGTTTCAACAAGATAGAACAACTTGCCACACCTCGTGGGAAACAACCAATTTACACGGAATGGACCGAGTGATGCAGGCTGTCTCTAGGAGGATATTTCGCTGGCATTGTTCCCTAGGTTTAGTGCAAATTGTTTTTTAGACCTTTTGTTATCTGGTCACTGAAATGAAGCCCACCGTATATGTTTATTAGCTTCTATGATATGTCATGTTACGTAATCAAATAGTAATTAGTCGTTGCGAGATAGCTGATTCTACATTAATGTTAGGAAATATGATTAAATAATTTGATAATACTAGACAAACTTGCAGGTTTTGCTTCAAGTCTTTTTTTGCCGGTGATTTTACAATAATACACCAAACTTAACAGCTATCTCATCACAATTTCCATGGCCACATAGCCGGCGACCCTTGCCCAGTCACTTCATCAGCCTATACAAATATGAAAGAGTCTCATTTGTCTAAACTATAGTGCCACTGCAGAGACTGAAACCTGTAACATTCAGTTACGACTCTGTTATTTCACAGAATTCTATTTTTTTTTTTTGTTAAATATCAGCACTTATTCCATAAATCCTTTTTTTTTATTGGAATTATGCAACAGTCCTGCTGTAATTCGTCAGCCTGCTGTAATTATTCTCAATCCCTTGATAGACATTCGGTAACAGTTTTTGTAACGTTTCAGTTTTGGTTCAGTAAATTTCTTACTTTGTGTTAGTGCAATTATTGTTTCGTTCCGACAGTGATTGGTTACTCTACTTCGTAACTTGAAAATGATCCACTATATATTGAAGAAATAACTGAAGTTGACGTCAACATTTCAATTTAGATCCAAACGAATTTTACTCTAGTTATGCATGTAAAGTTAAGCTCCTTTAATCTAAGACCCCGTCTACAGTTATCCTTCACCTATTTTAATTAATTTCATATGCTGAGAGTATAGTTCAAATTTAATAATTATGCATAATCGAAAAAAAATCGCCATTTTACGAAATTAGCAGTATGTTCCGTGGGAAAAACCTTTTGCAAGAGAGTGTCCATCTAATCGTGCGTTACGTACCATATGCCGAGATAGTTCATATTGTATCAACCGCTTCGTGAACTAAACAAATCTATAGTATGCTCTCTATAAAAAATAGCAGTAAAAAAAATTACCAGCTATTAATTCTTTCGGCAAGAATCATTATTTTATCGCTGGACAGCAAAAATATAAAAAATCAAACATTTTTTTCCTAAATACAATAACATGCTTGTTTTGTAACGTTTAAAAACAACTTTCTGACATTAGGAACATTTTAAGGAATCTTAACGCACCTCGCACGAAACTAAGCCCATAATAGTCTCCACCTTTAAGGAAAACTTAGTAGGCTCACTTTAAGGGGTTGATTTGCGGCGAACAGATACATGTATGGTCGGCTGAACAGTTGAATATACCTACTTTCAGTAATATTGTCGATAGATAAATAGACTAAATGGTGGCAGTTATTTTATCATCTTGTTCTGGTATGAACAGATTCGCCTCGGATTGCTACTAGTTGGACGGCAAACCTATATCTCTATAGCTACCTCGTAACGATTCTTACGATACGTAATAACCTTCGTTATTACGTATAGCTACATAATACGTAATAGTTATGCATCTCGTTACACTTATTCTGCTTCACGTATTCTGTTGGGATGTTCCAGCAATTATATGGTTACCCAATAGTTATCACATTAGCTTGTTCTAATATTTGTTTTATCGTTTGTTGCAACAGACTGAATATAAACTATTTCTCGATTGCGGGTTGCCACCCTTTATATCGTCCACTTGTAGTTCTTCTAATGTTGCGATAATATTGGTCGCTGGTTTGTGAGTTACTCTATGGTATTATTCTATAGTTTCGTTCTAGAAGTGACTGGTAATTCTGCTGCAATCAATGTGTAAACAGACCGCATGTATTCTACTGTTCGAGGCAATGAGTTCAGCTCCAAAAAAGTATAAAAACCCATATAATATCAAATAAATCTTACGTTATTTATGCATGCATTACAATAATAAAAAAATGCAAAAAAACAACCTCCGATCGTGCACGCGGTGCCGGTCTTTGCATAACCTAGAACATTGCTTCATCCAGTCATTCCCGCTTCCTATTGCAGCATTATTATAAGCTCGATACTCTAGTGTAGTCCTAATTTCTTTTTTGTTGCCGCTTTAATTAATCCGTTCGTCAACTTCCATATCGACATATTTCGTGAATTGTAGGCCATTTCAGCAAAACTTAAAGTGTTATCCCGCAAGAGTAAGACTAAAAAAACTTTAGTTTTCTTGCACTATAGTTTTGTAGGAATATAAATCGCTTACAAATCCTCAGCAGTTTTCTAATAAATAGGCAAAAACTATGGCCGTAAAAAAACATGTAAATTTAATCGAAGAATGCGAAGCATATGTCGAGGTGTAATATTAATTTCATCAACAATTTAGTAAATTGACCAAATTAGCGTCCCCTTCTACGGTAGAGATAAATTACCCACCGAAAAAATCTACTTCTCTGTCATCAATTATGAACCTTTTAATGTTAGAAATTATAAAAATCAAGTTAATTTTCTAGGGCTTGAAAACCAAACAACCTTCTAATACATATTTTTCTTTATCTATTGACCCCTGTCGTGTAGCATACGTAACCAGTGAAGCCTGTATCAATAAGCTCACTCTTTTTCAGGCAGAGATTTAACTATACAAAACTTTAAGCATATGTATTTAAACTTTTCAATATATTTCGTAAATTATCGATAGTAGTTGATAAAATCATTGAAAAAGGCTCAACTTTAGCATTATGCTTTACAACGAAAAAGATTTCTCCCCGAAAAAAGTATTCATCTAATCATTAATTCGTCAACCAGAAGAGAGCCATCTGGTAGCTGAAGGCTCCAACGGGTTTAGTGATCCGGCCGTTGCGGCAGATCAGAGAGTCACTGGTATTTAAATGCCCTAACGAGTTTTGCCATCAACATTGAGAACTATCCGGTACTTGAAAACTTTAACGGGTTTGACTATCCTACCATTGTAATAGACAGGAGAAGTCATGCGGTACTTAAAAGCCCCAACGGGTCTGTTATTTGATTTGTAATTAAATAAAATCATTAATTCGTAATAAAACTAAAAAAATCACGCCCCTTATAGAAGAAACAAACTATTCCTTCAGAAAAGTATTTATACGTTTAAAGAATACGAACCGAGACGGATAATATTTCAGCACATATAAACCGTTTCGATAAAAATCACTGTTTCATCGCTAAATTGCAAAAAAGTGTAAAATCAAAAATATCTCTAACTTCCAATTTTTCGCTGCTTGTAATGAGCTTAACAAATGTGTCAACTTCCTGATATAACATTTTCGTAAATTCGCAACGATTGTCGAGCATATCATAAAAACAACCAACTTACCAAAATTTACATTGCGTTTTGCGTAAGCGACCATATATATATATAAGCGACTGGTCTTCCAAGGGTAAACGTGCATCCGTAAAACAAAGAAAGCATTGCGAAATATCGCACCATTATAAATAGCGTCATTTTGAAACGAGAAATATTTTTCGTAGGTAATTCCAAACGACCTAATATACATATTTCGATGAATGGATTTTACAGTTGTTAGATTGCAACCATCATAAGACTGCGCTATTAAATAACATGTTTGTACGAAATGTTTTAGGCGCCGCTGGTGTTACAGTGACGGAAGTTCGATTACAAACGGATTCAGCGACGCAGGATCAGTTCGTTCTAGAAGGTGAACCGGCTAGTCTCGTATGCTTCTTCCAATTAAAACCCAATGAGGAGATCCAACGGGTAACATGGCTCAAAGACGGCACCGATGAGGTGTATGTCTGGAGAAGAAAGTTTCAGCCTTTAGCACGGCTCCTCTTTCAGGACAGAACTGACCTGTCAAACAGGTAAATCCTTATTGTTTTATTTGTGCTAGTTATAGGCTTTAGCAATTAAGCACTCAAAAAAAATACAAACACTGCCTTATACCCCCAACATATTGCGGATTTCAAGCCATCTTCAGCCAAAACACTTGAGTTCAAAAATATAATAACTTTAAGAAAAACGTGCTTCTTCCCGGAAAAGGTTAGATTTTCCGAATAATTCAGTGAAAGGAGTATAATACAACGAAAATGCAATTGTAGTTCTCAAAACAATTCTACTTTTCTTGTGAGAGTGATATTTTTATGGTTTATCTTGCGTCGACATCTTATAAATGGCATATTGACGTGCCATTTCAAAAGGAATATACACATATGCATAGGTTTATTAAATTTATTAGAAGGTTTCCGTAAAGCTCACTGATGACGTTGAAATGTTATCGGCTGATTGTCTTTAAGTGAAATCCCAGAAAAGGGCTCTAGGAAACTGCTATGCAAGTCAACTCATCTGTCGAAAGTGATGTAAAAAAGTTTTTTACCGGCAAAGGCGACGTAAAGTATTATTGCTGCATGGCAGGACTACACCATATACTGTGTTAGTGACTTAACGCCAATGGAGAACTCTGTTTCAACAAGTGTGCATCGGAATATCACTTGTTACAACGTGAATGCAGCGTAGCCAGGAAGGCAGTCACCTCAGATCAAATGGGTCGACGAATGGATTCCAAGGATGAAATTTTTTGACTCGGTGGGGTACATTGATTGCAAAGGAATGGCCGAAAGTCTGATTAGTATGCTAGCTTTTTCAAACTTAACAATAAATTTAAGTGGCTAAAAAATGAATTAATCAACCTAACGATGATAAATACAGTTCGAATATTTTCAGTAGCTTAATAGGTTGCTACATGTTATCTTTCACCTACAAAAGCTGAGCACAAGAACTCCGGTAAGAATCTTAATAGCCGTGGGCTAACCTAGCCATATTAAAGTGACGACTACAATGATGCTCCGAGAAACATTCGTATTTACGGCTTACTTTAATACGGTGCTCCGCGATGACGAAACGTTTTCACATGACAGACGCTACGTAGGTAGTTTCCTCACGAAAATCAGTGCCGTGAATCTGTACCAGTCAATTGTATATTCTCATTTAAGTTCTACTGTACAAATTACAAATAAACTGGAAGCTTCTGGACAACTTGTATTCGCTAAAAGCCAAAAATGTCAGCTTCGCTTAGAGGAACTAGATTCTCGCTCTCTAACTACTAGAAATCTACTTGGCGTAGTAATGAACATAAAACTGCATATGAATGAAATGAACATAAAAAAGGGCTAGGCTGTATATCAAAGCCGATGAAGACATAAATGTGGATACTTTACAGCAAGATACGCATTAAGTAATAAGTAAATAATATCAAACGATTTTTATGGATTGTTTTTGCTATTCTTTGTAATTATATGAGTTACGTGACACTTTTTCACTGAAGCACTCACTCCTAAGATTAGTTATTCTGATGTTAAATAACTGTGAGATGTAACGGGCGTGTTAATAATATTTTGACAGTGAAAATCAGACGAGTAACCCAATTTAGACTTTTTAGAAGTGCGTTTGAATCATATCACTGCTTTCTTAAAGACGTTACGCAATTTCCCTACATCAGGTTAAACTTCTGGCTGTATTTTTGGCCAACCGTAATCTGGCACGAGGGATTTTATTTACCCCGTAGCCAAGATAGCGGCCGACGTATGCGGGTCACACTTTTGAGTTGCATTAAAACTCCGGATCTGCAGTCGACTCATGGGAAAACTATCGCACTTGCCAGAGCAGTCCTTAGGAAAGGAAAAGTAGCGACTTCATACAAATTTAAATGGCTTGAGTTTGCAATCGATCGGAACCGCGTCGCGTTATCTTACAGTCGTGATATCATAAGATGCTATGATCTCATGTACCGCGGCTGCGTCATGAGGGGCAGCCCATATATTGCACTGGTTCACTCTAACCCATATTCTGCTGAAAAAGCTTTAGGGCCTTATATTTAGCTCGAACTTGTCTATTCTCGAATCGACTTTTTAATAAGTTATTTATTTTTCTTCTTTTTTGCTAAGAATATAGGCCTAGTTTATCTTTTTTGAATCTTGATAATTTTCCTTATCTGAATAGGCCACCACTAATTTCACCTCAAAGCTGACCTTCTAAGATATCCTCCTCTAGAGCATTTGGGTTTATTTTACTAAAAGATTTTTAAGACGATCCTTCGGGTTCTAGAAGTACCATAAAGTAGAATATGCTTGCGAAAAGGGTGGGTTACCGTTTGCTAGTTTTATACAACGCCCATTTATCGCCAATGCTGTTTTCTATTTATACAGCGTCATCGATTTTTAGGAGCATGCAAGCAACTCCTATTAGCAGTGATCCATACAAGTACGGTTCACATCTGAGGATCTTCATGGTTCCATCCCATAATGTTTCGTCAAACGTAAGTTCCCTCTTTCTCAAGATATGGCGGGATCACTCAATGGCTAAACACGGACCTGATCTCACAGTTTTGCTGGTAGGCGTTTAATGTGCGTTAGCGTAGCCCGTAGCATTCATTACTTATTCCGACTTTCAACTTATTCAAAACGGTACAGATATCGTACATCTTATTACCTAGCAGCAGTTTATGTTTTTGGTGAAGGGATAAACAAAGCTTTAATGTCGACCTAAGGAATAGTCACAAGGTTGGAACGAATTGGAACGTAAGCAGTACACTCTCCTAATGTAACAAACTTGATATTCATACAAACATACACAAAAATACGGGTAAACAATTTTCCAAACCTGAAAGATGCTAAACAGAGGCTTTTTCAGACTGCTATTATTTAAAACTTAATTTTCGTCAATTGCTGATTATAATGTTTTAAACACTGTAGCATAGTTGATTGATATTGTATTATTAGACTGGCTCTGTGACGACGGCAATGCCACTGTCCAGCTTATTCAGTTGGCTATATGCTATAGGCTATTTAAAAAAAGAAAAGGACCAGCTAACCAACGACTGACGGGAAAAAAGAACAAATGAAAACCGTTCCAGTTGCAGGATAATCGCAATAGCAGCCGGCTTCCGGAAATATATTGCTACTTGTTTTCGTGGTTACACAACATTCCAGTTTGTACATTTTTCTCAGTCTAAGCATGCTTTCCTTTTGTCTTTCGGCAGCGTTCGCAGAGTCTTTTGTTTCGGTGCGCGTGAATCCGTTATAACCTCTATCGTGTGTAGCTTCGCTCACTCACACGTCCTTCCTGTTGTTCCTTCCTGCTGCCTACAACCTGCGACCCCGTCTGCTTCTTTCGCTAACTCCTATTATTCCCTTTGTCTTTTTAGTGTTTTGATCCTTCTCCCTGGTGCATCGTTTGTTTCATTGCACTCATAGTTCACTTTTCTCTCTACCTCTTGACTTGTGCTTCTTTTTGCCTTTATTGCGCCTGCTTCTCAGCCGGCTTTTCCATTCTTTGTATGCTTGAAACATCCCATCCCGTCTAATAGAACCGTCTCTCATCAGCGAATTAAAGGCTGCAAGGAAAAGGCCAGTCCCTTGAGAGAAAAAGCAGCGGGCAGTGAACCTTTCATTTCAATTACCGTCCAAACATGCCGTTTGACCTGGGCCTTCTTCGATCAATGTATTCCTTGAATAAAAATCACACCAGAGTTCAGAATGCTGACCAAGCTCTTGCTATTCACACAATTCTTATCGCTCTCCAGTCGAATCTAAATATGCTTCCGAAACGTTCTTCAATGTCAAAATCTATAATTTCGATTTCAGCCATATGAGTAGTTTTTCCAGCGTGCCCCTTAGGCCTGTTGCCACTTTCCCGCATCGTAATTCACAGTCTATAAGATCCGGCCATATTTAATGATGGTTTACATCTGGAATTTGTTCTCCATATTTTTTCCAAATCTGGTTGGTTATATGTCGAACGTCCTAAGAGACTATATTGGATTTTGACTACCCCAAAACGAAAAATAGAAGAGAATCTCAGCTCAACCCAATGAGTCCTGTTTGAACTACAAGCGGAACAGGGCGCTAAATGTCCTCCTAAGTACCATTCCATCCGAATTCGTATTTCGAATTCTGCAGTTATTTACAGTTCAGCATCCGGTGCTTTGGATAATAGATTGTTCTCAGCACCTCTTAGCACATTCACACAGCCTCACAAGAACAAATCGAAATAAGCCAAACGACGGAATCGACTGTCACTGCCGCGTGTCGAGGTCCGTTGGCCTAAGAACATGGTTCTCCGCGTGGTGCAACTGGTTGCACTACCTTGTTGAAACCAAGGGTTGTTTGAATTTGCTGTCCTCATTTTGATTGCAATAAGGTTTACAACAGCTCACGATAACGCTCGCTATTGACAACTGGTGCCGCTCCGTCGCTTGAAGTTTTGAAGAAAAAGGGCCTCATGACCGTTTTCGCTCCGCAAGCCGCACCAGAAAGTGACTCTTTGAGAATGAGGTGGTTTATTTAATGCTCTTTGGCTTTGCAAGTCTCAAGTGCGATAATTTTTTCGATTTCTTTAGAACTCTAGCTGAACATAAGCTTTCTGAGAGAAAATGATGTTGTCAAAATAGTCGCTAATGCTTGCCTGTATCTTCAATTAATAACAGGCAGTGAACGACGCTTGTGATGGTGTTGGATATTTAAGCCTTGAATGAAGTGTACGATTACTATCTATCGCTCGACAATCTGCTAGCACCCGCATGCTTTTAAATATAGCACAAATGGACGAAATCCTGTACAGGCTTTTGGGTCATTTTTTGTGCATAGTAAATTTTAAGCTATTTAATATTATTCCGAAGAACGATCTTTCAGAACGTGTTGCCTTAGCTCATTGAAACCTTTCAATATAGATATGTGACCCAATAAAATATTGCTAAATTAGAGCTAGGATGTACAACTCAAGAATATGTTCGTTCAAGCAATTGGCACTATTGACACATGGTTATTAACCATTTCTGTAGAAAAGGCAGGCATTAAGATGAAACATAAGTATTTTCAGGTCTTTTACCAGCAAAAAAAAAAAACAGTGTTTTCCTTAAATTCTCTCAACAAATTAATTTGTTGCACGCTCGCCTCTGCACTATCTTCCCTCATTTGTCAGCAAATTGGTTTATCTGTTCTCGCCAAGAATGTTTAGGTTTGGTGTTAAAGAATCCGTTGAGACCCTCTTTATTGTAAGCCATAGTCATATGACAACAGTTCATTTTCTGCCCTGTTCAGGAATTGTTTGTCGGCGGTCATCGATCGAAAGTGCTTTCAGTCGGTTCTTATCGACTTCAAATGAGCGAGGTGCATCCGCCAGTCTCAAGGTGCCACTCTTGAATATCGCTCACCAGTTCCCACACACAGACTCACAGACACGTACTCCTCCGTATACACGGGACAAATATCCCTTGCTGCTACGATGACTGTTTAATTTCGGTAAAAGGCGAGAATCTAGGCGGCGCAGGTTCGGTTCAAAAGGCACCTGAAACCTCCACCTTTAAAGTCTGAACTAAGATTCTGTTGATCGCACAATAAAATTGAAACAGGGAAGAACATACATTTCAAGCGAATACATGTACATACAGCTGCACAGGTTGTTTGGCTTTGATTCAAATGGGGCTATCAATAATTTCGAACTAACAGAATACTTTAAGCACTCCCAAAGCGATGAGTAGGTCGACGACATTAAAGAGAGAAACGTCACACTGATTAAACACATGCCCCAGGTATTCATCATGACATTGTTTAACGGAACGAGATGATTTTTTATTTAAAGAGAGCTACACAAGGCTGCCATAAAGATATTTTGTAATTACTACGCTTTTTTGCGTTAGAATTTTTAAAGCACTGGCCATGTTCATTTTAAGGTTTTGGAAATATAAGAAAAGAAATCTAAATGGAAAAGTATTATAGATTAGCTGTAAAATTATACTAGATTGTCGAAAGGTATTTTTAGCTAGATCTTTTTGAAGTTGTATATTTCACGTTAGTGTTATTTGAAAGCTGAGACTTCGCCATAATAGATGCGCTAGAATTGTTGAAACGCCTTGCATGCTCCAAATTTAAGATAAAGCGCCTTAAAGGTGAATGAAACTTCATAAATTTGTTATATTTTACAATTTTAATACATAAATGCTGTCCAGGTTGTGTGCTGCTTATGGTCCGCTATCCGCTATGGATAAGGTACGCTATCAGAAACAATGACCCGAGGATGATTCCGGAAAGCCCAATGTGAAAGGCGCATTTAGTAGGGGTTGACTAATTACGGAGAAACGATTGCGAACGTTGAGCCGGAACAACACAGTAGCAGGCACAATATCGCCGAGGAACTAAACATCCAGTACTAAGCAATTTTAGTCATTTTAAGAAAGTTGACTATCGATACTGTTTTGTGATAGAAAATTACTTATGCGTGACAATATAATAATAACAATAAAAAAAAATCAATATATGCTCCAGGAAATTCATGCTGGGTGTTTGATGAGATTGGAAAGGTCTCATGCATTGTAAGTTAACGAAACCATTCAAATGGATCTCTACTGTCAACAACTATCAAGACTACGACAAGCCATTGAGAAAAATCGGCGTGAACAGAGAAGACATCGTTTTCACCATGACAATTGCAGACTATGTACATTTTTAGCTACCCGGCAACGATCAAGGGAATTTGTATGGAAAGGCTTAATGGATCCGTCGTATCACTCGGGTCTTGCATCGTCAAACTATTATGTATTTCAGTCTTTGCAAAAGTCCTAAAATGGTTTTCAATGGAGGAATGCACGAGCCACTTGTTACAATTTTTCGCACGGAAACCACAGACGATCCACAGCAATACGATTATGATGTTACCAAAAAAATTAGAAAATATAATTGGTCAAAATGGCGCATCTTCAGCTTGGTAATATTATTTTGAAATAAAAAACATTTGTTTCATTTTTGGCTTAAAACGGTCAATACTTTTTCGACAAGCCTTTTTCGATTAGCATGATTTTGGAGGTAGATCAAATGCAGGCAGAGTTGAAGCGATGACTGATTGATGCAAGTTAATGTATTTTTGTTGGTGGTATATTATACTTATACTCGATGGTTGTTTAGCGTTTACGTTGTGCATTTACGTAAGTAACGTCGGGCTCAAAATGAAGAAATTACTCTCTAAATCCTCCAAAAGAAGAGACCCTCTAATTCCTGTAACTTTTTCGTATAGTGTTTTGAACTTTGTCGGGAGCGCGGCTAAAATTTAGTTAGCTCTAAGTACGCGACGTCCTAACGAAACATTCGCTCCTTCATAAAGTCCTTGAAGTATTGTTTCCATCGCTTACTGGGCCTTGACGCGCGATACTTCACACAAAACGAAGCTGAATTCGGCATACAGTTTACTCCAAGAGGAAGTCTACCACTATATAATAGACATCCATCAAATGCCTTTCCGTAATCGGGCACTGGCTAAATTTGATCATCGGAGTCTTAAGTGCAACTTTCAACTTTTCAAAATATTACTTAAATGGATTGAATATGGTGACTTGCTTCAGAAGTATGCACCGTGGGGTTTGGAAATCTTTTATATTTGGAAAAATGCTCTATTTAATGCGCAGTCATTTCTAAAAGTGCTCACATGTTTACCTTGTACTTTGCTTTTGGAGCTGACATTTTCCTTCGAAGATACCTTCAGTCGGTTTTTTCTCTCTTTAAAAATACTGGGAAACGCTTTTTAGTTCGCTTCCGGTGGCTAGTATATGCTTCTGTAATTACTGTGATGAGAGGACGCTTTAATTGCACCACTAAAAAAATTGCATAGTTTGTATTGCTATATTTATCAATTCAGTCACTGGTCAGAAGATTCCTTTGACGTGAAAAAAGACGTGACAGGGTCTCTCAAACTGCCCACCCTTTAGTTCAGTTTACATTTGAATTATGCTCAGAAGTGAACCTGCCTCGTTAGGTAGTTCGCTTTATGTAAAAATGGAACGGTGGCAGCTACGGCTTCTTGGGAAACTACCAGATCTGCAAGCAAAGCTCATGTATGTGAGGTCTGCTATTATTTCTTTTGAAGATTCGACGGAACCGATAGTTTTGAGTGGAAACAAAAAGTGGACGACTGTGACAGGCTTCTACACCATATTCACTTTGAAGATAATTCCCTTGGCGCCCTATTCGTGGTCATGCTTTAAATTGTAAAATATTATGATCAATATATTTTAGCAATGGTATTAGTACTGGGGGAGGGACAAAATGTCTCCCGTGAGCGGTACACCGAAAGACCGTGCTATGTGAAACAATTTATAATTATAGTCAATTGAGTTAGAAATATACATGCACATACCTTTCCTATGAGGTGCCCAAGCTTAATTCATTACGGGTAGTCTATAAGTTCGTTTTCTTTATTTCATTATATCTGTGAGGCTTGGGTCGCCGATCCCTAGCGTTTTCAGATTAAAAGTTTAACCATACAAATCCCTGCATGCTTGCTTTTAGTATAATAATCATTTTTTTTGACCTCATATCTATTCCAGAACTTTTGTTTCGATAAACCAAAGAATAAAGCTGAAGTTAGAATCGCCATATTCTTCTATTTCGTCGGTGATGAAAACGCGTCGTTTGGTTCCAAATCCGGCTTTCTGGTGTGCTGATACTGTTAATGACAGCCGTTTAGGTCGATGCCAGTTAACAATTACGGGTGAAGAACCTTAACGAACTAGCAGCTCGAATAAATGAAAATCTAAGATACTTGAAAAAAAACCCGCGCTCTAGTAATAAATAAACTCTACTAACCGAGAGGTATGGGTATTATTTTACATTCTAGAAGCTCTTCCAACCTCCCTGCATGGCATTCTTGAAGTGGATGTTAAAGATAACTCGATGCAAAACTGCGCTCGATGAAGGAACGTCCCCAATTTTTTACTACGCCAATTTTACTTTTTTAGAAATTCCCAATTTTGCGTTGTTGGCAGTGCAAGTAAATGCAAAATTTAAAATTAGTAATTAGGGTTGCTAAAAAAGTACCTGTTGCGCGCACATAAATTCAAAATTCTTAACGGTAGTAGTTCCCGTGATGCGTGTAGCGGTAATATGTTTGCTATATGAACTTACAGAGGTAATGATTCAAATCGGAATCGGGCGCAGACACATTTCGTTTCTTCCCGTAATGGGCCAGCCATCATACTTAACAACAGTATAATTCAAAGCATTTATTTTATAAATACAATAAGGTTAGTGCGTGTAGGGTTGGCAGATTTTCAAGTTCATTGGAAACTGGCGTCACATTTAAAGTGGTTCTATATTTGGAACGATGGTTTACATGAATGAAAAAGCAACGCAAACGATCGATCGGAACCGGTTAAATAAAGGTTAGCTTCTTAAAGCTATTACTATGGGCTCATCCAGTAGTACCCCACAATAAAAGTGACTATAAGATACTAGATATTCGACTGATTTTAAGGGTGTTAATTACAGTAAAAAAAAAGAAGCCAAGTAGCTCTTCTGTAGCCATGCAAGCAATACAAGTAATTGCCATATACCTCTGTGATAATTCCAAACGGAAAGTCTATAAATAAGAGCTTTGGAAGTAACACAGCCATTTTCTAGGCACACCCAACAATACGGTGAGAACCGATGAATACCGAGAACCGAACGACGCCCAGATACAGACCAGATGATACGAAGACAATACTGATATTTTTCGTATTATGGACTACCTACAAAAACTACCGCTACTATCAGAGACCCTACAATACGAACTCTATTAAATACATTAAAAATGTATCGTAATGTTATAATCAATATTGAGGATTTAAATGTGGTGTACAAGCATGGAAAAAAAAGACCATATCTAGTGAGGCAGCACAAGATCTTCGATACACAAAGTTCTCTTTTCGTGAAAAATACAATGAAAGAGTTTGCTACGCACTTGAACACGATATCGACCTTTCAGCTAACTGCTGGATGGAACCGATTCAACTGTCAAACAATTATAACCTGCATTTACTCGATACCCCGACCTCAATAAGATTACCTGGTATCGCTGGATGCATATATAATTCTTTTGTACTTGGCAACCGTAGAGTAAGGCTCGTAGCAAGTTAACAATATATTCGAACCTTATAGCATTTTTTCTTGCTTCTCCTTACAAATCTAAACGACAGGAAAATATTTTTTCAAAATAGATATAGCTTATGCACGCCTTAATTACAGATCGACAAAGACTACAAACGATATATAATTCCTGGAATTCCGGAAAGTATTCTTGCTATTACCAACTGAACGGTTGAAGAAGGCGCGGAAACAAAGTGTTCAAATATGGCTTTGAATTCCTTTATCAACAAACCTGTATTTTTTAACACCTGAGCTCTGTAATTGAGAAAATGCCATCTCCAACAAAAATTAAGACCCTAAAGTTTTTAATTTAGATTACTGACCGTTACTCTCCTTCTGTGAAAGAAATTAGGCAAATCAAGGGGGCATTGGTTGAATTTGCACAGAAATATCCAAGGTTCGAGTGGACAGCGGAGTTGCAAAAATGTATTACTAATACCAAAAACATTCTTTAGTCCAGTTAAATGTTGGCTACTATGATAGAAAGGCTTTTATAATTGTGGCGGCCGACACCGGTAAATGTACTCTAGACGCACTGATTTCACGCAAATACATATAAAGATATGCTAAAATCGAGAATGAGGCACTAGCACAACTACATGAACGGCTGAAAATTTACACTACCTACCGATCATGGGTTATTAACTATTTCTGGCAGTTAAAAGCGGATACATGTTTACAAAGCAAACCGTCTTTCAAAAAAACCATACTCTAAAAAACAGTACGGCTTCGAAATATGGTGTATCAAGGCTCCTGATTTTGGACGAGCGCATTTATGCTCATTATTGTAAAATTAAGTGCTTTCGTGACGATTGTTACCCACTCTTCGTACCATTAAAAGACATTCAATACCATAGCGCTCACTGCCCACTAAAGCCTTTAAATTTTTTAAATAATTGGGTAAATAGCCAATAATAATAATACACCAAAATTATCCAACTTAGTATATTCACTGAACGGATATTTTATCGTACCTGAAGAACTTAAACACAGATTGGTAGATCAATTACACACAAGACATTAGGAACAACATAAATGACACAAATATTGGCCCTACATAAAGCTTGACACAGAGCCAGAGTAGTGCGTAAGTGCTTGAAATGTACCCAAACCTGAAGGAGAAAACCGTTACAGCGTTGATTCCTGCAACCAAACTTTTTGAAAGAATACATGTAGAAGAAACAATGGAAAGAGTCCTATAGAAGAAGCCATTTTTACATATATAATGTATAATATTTCAAAATGGTCACAGATGTTTTCGGCTTAAATGACTAAGTGAAGAGGTCCGTTAAACGCATCTACGACAGTCCCTTCATAGCACTCAAGCTTACATTGCACAACTAAATATGGTAAAAATCACTCTTCCTGGATTGAAACATACGAGCAATTTTTTTCTGTTAGGGACGAAACAGCAAAGCGAATCCAATTCAAAGACTGACTTCAGCCACCTATATGACACTAGCGTCAAAACATATTTTAAAAGCCAGCCTGTACATGTAAGATTCCAACAACTGAACCCTAGACTTTAATATATATACTACAGAGGATCGGAAAGGCGCTATGTTAAGTCCAAGCAGACCTCTGGAGGCTCCATGCGAGTCACGCAAAAATTTAACAACTATGTATAGAAACCAAAAGCAATCAATAGGGTCTCGCGCAAGTTTGCTCAAATACGTAATACTCAAAACAGGTGATTCGTAGAGGAAAGTGCGTACGACTCTAGGATCCTATACGAGATTTAGAAAAGCAAAGAAGCTGTCTTGATTTTCCCATACATATATGTTCGACGTAAAGTCGAGTTATAACTAACTTTATCAAACAAGGAGTTCGTTTGGGTTTCCAGACAATGCTTGGTAAAGGATCCATGTAGATTTCGCTGGTTCTTGGAGAAAAAATGCTGTTGAGCAAGGTTCACGAGGTATGTAGGAGTCTTTGTGCTTAACAAGTTCCTTATACATAATTACGATGTACAGTCACGTGCTTTGTTCATGCGCACGTTCTCGTGTCAAGCAACGGAATGCAATTTAGTGGTGCAGTATTGAGATAATACTTTGGCAAGGTCAAAAAAAAATTAGACATTCCTTATTGCTATGTGAGTATGGATAAAGCGGGTCGAGCTGTGTGCACAGTCGAAGAATACCTAGTAGATAAACTGGCCTTCAGGAGACAAATGTCAGGACTTTTTCGAAGACCACGTTTTCCAAATAGATCCGTAACTATAGTGTTACAAATTTACGAAAGCCCACAACTAAAGTGAAGGGTTAATGTTCTAACCGCTTAAGATCGGAGGGGGCAGTGGTTAAACGAATTTACAATAATTCAAACACTAAATATGGCATTGAATCTCAATCAATAAACCTCAAAGTGGAACTAAGATATTATGTTGAAAGGTGATGTTCTAGCCAAGCTTATCACGTCCGTTTAGACATACGATTGTAATGTACTAGACATCTTTCCGATGAAAAATATAATCGATCAGGTTTCATAACCCGCTAAAATTCAAAATACAAGTGAAACTGGTGTCCAACACAACCATTTTGCTGGTGGACTACACTCGTTGCAAGTTTTCTTGAACAGAGAAAAAATTAATTTTAGATTTTCTGAACCTCGATATCAAAGTATCACTTAACGTTAAACCCAGAAGAGCAGGAAATTTGTAAAAAAACGTCCGGTTATAAAAGAAAGTAAATAAGTAACAAGATAAAATAAAAAAAATATCGGTAGGATATCGATGAAACCATTTCATAGGTCTGTTGAAATTTTTGAGCATTTTATTATTTCGAGCCTTTCAATATGGTTTTGTTGTAATTCTATCTGCACCTGGTTGTCGGACACGCTCTTCCGTCGACCTGAGGGCTAATTCTTTTTAGTTAAATTGAAAGGTCTTGGAATTGACACGCATTACTCCACGTTAGTCTTGTGCATACCCAACTGACCGATATTTACGAGCGAAGATTGATGGTCAATTGATCGTGTCCCCTTGTGTTTATTTCCCTGACATATCTGGTTTGTATTTCACTTTATTAACTAATGGCATATAGCGCAAAGTTAGGTCAGTGGAGTATGCAGATAATTTAAAATTATGCGGTTTAATGAAAACCATGCTTCCACGCAATTTCGTAATCACCTGTAAAAGGTGTTTCTCAGAGGTTCGGTAAAAATAGTACCCAAATTATACACTAAAGGAATATTATCTGTTCTTATTATTATTCGTGAATTTTGATTACCAGCGAAATCACTTTTAAAGCTTTCCGAACTCAAGAACTAGTATTTTGATTTACTAAACTAATAAAATACGATTTCTTCCCCTTGGTATTGGCTTTGTAGTTAGAATCTCTTAGCTAGCTTAACGTGTGCCTCAGGGATCCTTTATGGGAACTGTCTGGAATTGTTGGTTGCCAATTCAAGGCTACAACATTTTATGGATCTCAGGTTTTATGGATTTCAGGAAGTCAAATCTTTACCAGACCACTGCTGTACGCGACGTTCAGCCAAAATATACACCCTCTGAATCAGAAGTTACAACGAGTGCTCTATTTTACAACATCTAGCGGCATTCCCGACCTGGGGGAGATGCATATATGGAGCGAATATTTCCACAAAAATTCATCGGACATTACGTTCACGTAATCATTTTTCTAGTAAATGTCGGCATAGTAACTTGAACGGCTAATTTTGGCTAAGAAAATGAAGAATAGCTAATTCAAGCTAGTAGAATATACCATACAGCTACTGTGAATGCATAAAAGTAAATTTTGAGTAATGCTGCATTGGAAACCCAATATGCTCAAGTTTCTTACATTAAATCATTTACAAATGTCCTCTAAAAGTTTATTTGGTGCCCACAGAATACACCTTTGAAAAAGAAACATCCCCATAGGAGCGATTGTTTGTAAAAAATCTTAGGAGGATTTATGGGGTTATTAGGAGTTTTACGGACCGTCAGGTGAAGTCCTTGACGTTTTGAGCTTTACCTGCCGCGAGCGGCATTTCAACAAAAATGCCGTTGCTTTGTCTGAAATGATCAGCTGCGTCCTGTATAGTCTCCAATTGAATGCGAAAGCTATTCATATACCCTTTACTAGGTCGATACCTGGGCTAATTTGCGTTCATTATATGTGAGAGAAACGTTGTAAAGGTTTGTTCCTATCTGCGGATGGTAGAAGCTTTGCTAATTTCGATTAAAAATTGGCTAATTTCAAGATCGGCTGAACTGGATCATATAAAACACAGGTCATCTGACCGCATCTTACACCATAAGTGTAACGGAACAAAGATTGGTTAAATAATAGACTTGTAATATATTTACTGGTTTACTTTAGCTACTGAAAAAATGTAATGTCATTAAACATGGAACAACACGATAGCCAACATTTGAGTTTGCCCCTGTTGGTCCTTTACTAAGAATCATGATCATCTATTCCAGTTTTAAGTTTACTCATATGGTAATACCCAATGACGATTTCCATGTTGGCAGTAACCTTTGTCTTCAAGCGGTTAGAACCGTTTTTCATAATCCCTGATCGCGGACGACGATTTGGTCCATCCAATTGCCTATGCGATAGTTTTGTCTATGCGATAGTAGATAGTAGATAGTATTGCCTACGCGATAGATAACACTAATAAAATTAACATAATTTTTTTCTTATAAAAAATTGTTTGCCCAAAAAAAAATCTTCTAATATATTTTTTAAGATAACACATCTTGAACTTTTGTGAAATCAGTAAAATAAATTTCAAGTTAAATATTGGCGTCTAGATAAAAAGGTACGACTGTAATTGCTTCGTTGCGAGCATGACAACGGGCAATACCTCGCAAATTAATAATACAATAACTACATAAAATTAATAAAAAGAAAAACCTTAAATTCACGTTTCTAGCAGAGCAACGCTGACGCCGTTTGATCCATGAGCAATGCAGTTGCTGGCTTCTCATTAAGCGTACTATACGCATAACTCAAACATTAACGAACTAAACTAATAATGATCGCGTCTTTCGAGATCTTCTTCTATCGATCGACACTCTCCCCTAAAAGTGTTAAGTTAGGTTGGTTTTTAAGAACTTTTTGAGCTAGTTCGTAACAAGCTTTTGTGTTTTTTTGGCCCTGCTTTAGATCGCCGTCGTTCGTCAAAATCGACTCAGCCCACCGCTCAATGCAAGGCAACTATACCTGCCGGGTGGAGACCGATAAGGGTGTTTCCGAGAATGACTTTTATCTCATTGTGATAGTCGACTCGTGCAAAGAACAATCCTGGACAACGTACTCCGACAGAATAGGTAAGTCATCTTTAGATATGCCACAAGTGGGGTTCGTTTGAAATCAGTGCGGGTCGTCGGAGCAATTGGTCGATTTGCCACTACAACATACATGATCTTTTTGGTAAGGCTGTACCAAAACCACTTGTGTGTCTATGGTCCCGCTCATAGTTATTACCTGGCTTCGTTTTCTTTATTTTAAAAATTGTATTCTTTTTTTTTCATTTTACTTATTAAACGATATGTTCTCACTCGTTACTTCCTAACCTCTTGTTTTGTGCAATGTAACCGAAGCCTTTATTAGACCAAGATAATTCAAGCAAATTCAGTCAGGTATAAAAATGACTTAGTTCCAATGGTGACCTGGTTGAGTTACAATTTTACTTGTTAATATTTTGTTGTTTAAATATCACTTGCTAGCTAACTAGAAAGAGTTTGACAGCGAAAAAAAAATCATTACTGGCATAGCTTTCTACCTAGCAAGCATTTCTTATAGTTTATAGTAAAAAAAAAAACTTGCAAGAAATAGCTGGGACTGCCCGGTTGTTTTGGCACTAATTAATTCTGGTACATAGTCTGATACTGGTACTTAGTGAGCAATCAAGTGATACAAAATGTAGTCGACCTCATTTCGCATTTATTAGCCGTGATAAAGATATAACTAACCTGTAGTTCGTTGCATGGTATTGGTAGCAATGAGCTAACCCACATTTTCGGCAAACATCAACATCTCTGACGGTAGATCCTGTGCGTCGCAAACCTGAACACTGCTTTAGGAGTATCGGTTTGCTGTGCATACGGCTTGTTGTCCAATTCGTTTCATCGATTCATGAGAAAAAGAATCAGATTAAGCGAAAGTTTCAAATAAACCAAGGATTTCAACTTATTATGGCGTGTGGGTCAAGAAAGCAGTGTTTCCTGTTGAAGTATGAGGCTTCGTCGCTTCTTTCAAAAATGCTGGTTTAATGAAACATGGAAGAGGTATTTTAAACTTTGCTGTCACTTCATGGAAATGATGAAAAGGCGATGGCATATCAAAAAAGATGATTCGACGGTTGAATCCAGTACATTCTATTTTTCTCAAGATCCTATTTATAGCTGTTAGCACGGATTTATTCTCTATTGATCGGTACTTAGTATCCGACATGTACTCATTTTCCTCAGCATATTCTAGCTTTTTTTCATTTTTATCAGCCAGATATTTTATCAGCCACTTCATCGAATGTGCGGGTTCCTTTTAGGTTCGCTTTTTTAGATTAACGCAAAGACACTGCAAAGAAGGACGTTGATGAAGATTCGGGGAAAAATCTCAAAAACTAGGGGTGTTAGGGCTACAACCGATTAGAGCTATCGACCGGTATTTGCTATCGATGCATCCCTAATCTGGCTACCGCTGAAACTTAAGGATTTGGATTTGCATAAGGAGTATCGGCTTCATGGAGAGCTGAATGCAGAAGTAGTGTCGATTATTAAGCTATTTTCAGCTTGTGATTTTGAAGATGCCGGTCTTGAAAAATGAAAACGAATCATGAAAGGTTCGAAGAAATTCAACGAGCTTTCCAAGCTGTCTGGTATAAACAGGAGTTTATTTCGAGATTTAAGATTACCAATTTATACTTATATATATATCTATGACAAATTCCGACAGTAATCTATTAACGTAACCCACTAAACAGTGATGTAATTCTCATTCCTTAAAGTTGTGTGAAAAGTATGGCACAGAACTGTTAATATGAAACTGTAAAAGAGAGTTCACAGTAAAATATTTTTTCGTTCACCAAAAGCCGTTCGCAAGAATCGTCGATATGGAAAGGAGCTCAAGTGCCAACTGTCTATGTTCTAAGTTGAATAAAGATGGAAAGTCTACAAATTCTATATATGGCCTTTATAGATCAAGGTTGTGCCTAGTATATCATTAGGATTTAGGGCGTAATCATAGTGGATGCGTCGTTCACGACCGGATCCGCGTAGCTCACCGCAGATGAGTGACGTTTAGTCAAGAACAACAATAAGTAGGACCGGAAGGATACTTTGTAAATGCTTTTATATACCTAATCTAAACGCTGCGCATTTTATAACAAATTAGAAAACAGATGCCCTTTGCGAACCCGTGAGCAATTTACTATAAGGTAGAAGTCTTCTTGTTTCCTTGAGCAACCAGTACTAATTCTACAACGTCGATTTACCTGGTCGCTTTGTGACTGCCTTGACGTTGATACAGAGACTGATCCCAATTAATATGCTCTTACCCGCGCTTAACTTATTGGTTAACTGCATACATATCTGCACAATTGGTGCTAAATAACTTAATCATTGATTTCAACTCGGTCCTGCGAACGAGAATATTCGCGCATGTTCTATTATTTGGAATCGTCAGGGTCTGTCAAAATCATCCGCTAACATTAGTGAATTTCCGTGATTGCAACAACTGCACCATATCTTAATGAGTGAACCTATTGAGCCTCTTTTCAATTGAATTGACTGTTTTAGTTTGGTTCCACATATACCGCTGCCCTACAATTGCCTTCGGCTACAGGAACTTTTCTACCGTCTAATTTTGAGCTCCAGAAATCGATACTCCTTTATTGAGGAGTCTTACATTGCTCATTTGACAAACAGGATGATTCTTTGTGCCGTACGTGTAGGCTTTGTAGATCAGGTTTCGATGAAAGTAGCACGCTGATGAGGGTAGTTGGTGATGCTGATTTATACACTGTTTTGTGGGTCTATCAAATGATTCAATTAGATTAAAAAAAAATTGCTTTTAAAAAACCTTCGTTTTTTTCATTTTTTTTATTACTTATTTTGTTCCGTCAGCCTATTATAACAGCACTCTGCTGTGAGTACAATATCAACCGAGAAGAACTTTTTAAAGACAGATGTTTCAGGTGGAAATGCATTTTTTCGATGGGTAAGGGAACTGCTTAAGGGTGGCTTATCGAGTTTGAAAACAGGATCCGGAACCTAGAAGGATGCCTCCTGCTCTGAGTTCGATGACGACCATCTAAAAACACTTTTGAAAGAAGACGCCACAATGACCGATTTTCGCACACTTGTCACGAGTCCGAAGAGATGAGTCAAAGGACCAACCCATGCCCAAGCAGATGTTTATCCAAAAAAGATTACACTTTGCGTTTGTAGGTTTCAGAAGGCCCGATTCACTGGGAACTACTTCCTACCAACCAAAAGATGGATGAGTACGTTCATTCTGTCCAGTTGCATTGAATCAAGCAGGTTATTCAAGAGAAGAGATGAAAAAAAGCAAGTCAGATTATTTTGGTCTATAATAACACAAGCACGTGGAAACATCGCCAAAGCTGCCCTCTTAGACTTCAAATAAAAAGTTGTGTTGCGCCTTCTATATTTTTCGAATCTTTCAGTAATAGATATTCACCTTTTTCATTTATTTATCAGTTCCGCCGCCTCAGATTAAGAACTCAAAATTGAAAAATTTCTTTTGGACAGGTGTAACTTAGCGTCAAAGGAATAAGGTAACGTGGTGTTTTCTATTCAGTAAGAAAGTATAGCAGCTTTGAACAAATAGCTTCTGCGGTTATAAGATAACTCTCTCTTTACATATATATATATATAGACACACATTAATGAGGCGCTTTTCCAATAAATTCTATATCCTAGGTATTATTGGATGTGAGAGATACTGCGTACCGGCCGACAATTTTTACATAATTAAATAGTATACTCTTATTTTGTACAATCTGCATGTATGTGTGTGCGTCCTGTATCAGTAATTTCCACATTGAGTGCCTCGAAATGCGTAACCATGGTAACATCTCTTACATGGAACAGTGAGGTCGCTTCCTCCTTAGAAATTAGCCTCTTCGGACCTGTAATCATCTTTGTTGCACGCCGTGCATTCCTTACGAGTACTGTAAGTCCTTTTGCTCGACAGCGTTTCCAAGATGTGCGATTTCATGTCAATTCAGATACTGAGTAAGTTGCTGTTTGGTCGCATGCGAAAAATTTGCTTTTTAGTTTTCGTTGATTCGTATTATTGACCTGTTGATCGAAGTGTGTTACTTATTTGTCACCCTAGATGTTGAAGGAACAAGTTGATCCATTATTTGCTTAGCATTGTCACAAATTGCTCTGAAAACGCGTTTGCCCTTGGACTTGGGCATATATAGCAATACCACGGTATTTCAAGATGGAAGGCTCATACATGTAAGTGAAAAAGTCACATCGCTTTGAAGCGAAACAAATCAAGCGAGAATCGTATAACAGTAGAATATCGGCAAAATAAGACAAACGATGCCTAATAAATCTTAGTAACTTCGACAGGAGTACTTTCTTATTTTCGTTGTTATGAATGAAGCTTGAGTTAGAAGTTTCAAAGATGGCCGTGTGGCGAATACGCTGCGTAACTCAGGCGCTTAGTTAATTAAGTTAACGATTATTATTGTATTACGGTTATTATACGCCGGCTAGCGGCGGTTGGCAGATTTGTGTTGCTTTATGTTGTTGAGTTGCCCACCAGGCTTGGAACTTACATATCTGGAAAATCGCGAAAATGCTGTGCGATTATAGCTCATTAGAAAGGATTTGATGCGCTGGTGTGTCTTGATTCCTTGACAATATAGAAACGTTGCTAACGGCATCATGGTAGATCGTTAGCACAATGTTCACATGCTCGTCTTGCCTCGAACGAAGACATAACTATTGGTCCAAGAAGGGATCTATAAAGGTGCAGGAAGACGTGTTCTGGGCAATTCGAGCTGGCAGACTTGATAGATAACATAACAATGCATGTATACACTCGCATGACCAGTAGCGGAAAAGTTGGAGATTCGTATAGAGGATAAACCTACGTGCGTCTAAACTGAAATTTCGTACAAAGCCGTGTGTTATTAAATCCTCGTCCAAAGCACCTTAAAAATTAACAAACGATTGGTCAGGAAAGACCTGAAAGAATCGCAAATAACGGGAAAAATGTCATAGTAGAAAATTCTTTTTTAGGAAAGGGTCGTCCGAGAAAATGTCAAATGACCTTATAACATTCATTGTATGTACAACAAAACACGTATACCGCGAAAGCGGGTACCATAGTCATGAATATTAGAGAAAGGCGGATTACAAAACCGAACGAAGACAGCCATATTGCAAGTTACAAAAATAAGATGGATCTCAAGTTAATATATGCGGAGAAATAAGTTTTACTTTTAGGCCGTTTGTTAGGATATGACGGTCTCTACTAAAATAAAATAAAAAGGCAGCATGGAATATCTTAGACAGAAGTCTCAGAGCTTACATTAAACTACTAGCCAGTGGGTAATCAGATATAATGTTTGCTGAAAAACTTTAGAGTTACACAGTAAGTCGGATTTCATAAAAGTGCCAAGCTAAGTGACAGTTACTTCTTCGACAATATCTGAAAAATTAGGACCTTTTGGGAGAAGGCCTCAGACATAATGGCAAAGTTTGTTGAGCGACTAAAATTGGACCGACTTTTTCAAAAAAAACAAATACTTGTGACACCTTGTGACAGTCTTCGAGCGTCACACAATTAGATTCTGTAGTACTTAACCGAGAGCACCGAAGCAGCGCTTATGGAACACATAACTCACCAAGCTAAAGGCTCTGCTAATGTATGGTTAACTTTCTACATTATGTTCCGATGATGACTGAGGCCGTAATTGATATCATTAGCCAACTCGGCATAAATCGCATGTTTGAATATAGACATGCGCGCAAAAAGCTTCCTCAAATATTTTTCTCATGAAAGAGTATTTACTTACATAGCACGGATGACCGTCATGGCATAGAATGTCAGCTTGTTAACAGTTTAGTTTGAGGGGATGGGTTTTTTAAGGAAGAATGCAAACATATACCACTAATGCTAAAGGTTACGAAGTCGAGAGTGCTCGAGAAACTTTACAGACGGAAGTTATGCGGCGCCTTAGGCCGAGGATCTTTCAGCGACTACAAATGTAACGTCCCACGTCAGAAAACACAGTTGTTCAAAAGACTTACACCATTGAGCTTGCTATTGAAGCAATATCTATTATATTTACACTATAAACGTATTTACTTTCAAAAGTTAATATTTATTTGCTTATAGTAATAGGATTAAAGTGGTACCGTTGTCTTACTTGCGTAATGAAATAAGAAAGGTCTTGTTCTACTCAAATAAAGAGAGCGTCGTATAGTATCCAGTGAAGTATAGGTTTAATTAAAGCTTGTCCGTTAGTTCCAGTATGACGAAAGTTTTAAAGTACCCCGCACTACATTGGTAACGTTTTTACAAGTTATTTTTTGTTCTGTTTACGAGGTAGGGAAAATACAAAGAAAGCAATCGAAGAGAGCAATCGAGCATTCCAAAACTCTCATACAGATAAAGATAAACCGCATTGTATGGTAATTGTGATCAGATATAATGTGTTATATTTTACGCGAGGGTTTGATAAATTATACAAAGTTTTATTCATAAAAATCTCCTAGACTCAATATTACAAACTTTCCGATTCATTTTGCTTAGTGGGGTTAGTAGGAACAATTAAAAACTTTCAAATATTTGAATTTGTTATAGTTACGTGAGTCACAAGCTCGGGGACGTCGAGAAAGGCCAAGACCATCGATCGTATAAAATATAAAGAAGGCTAGATATAGATAAACTTTCAAAGGCGTGGTCGCCTAAGTAATTGTTTCAAATTGTTTTTTTTGTGTACCCTATTATCTGATGTGAGTTTAAAAAAGCTTGCATGCTTCGTGTAATTTTTCTTGCGTGTGTTTGTGTTGGTGAGTATGAAGTATTGCTTGATGAAGTATTGAAGTTTGAATTGCTTTAATTACATTTTATGAGTTAACCTCGTCTAGTGAAGACAGTTTAAAACGAAAAGGACCTGTGTGCCAATGATCACGTGCATATGAGAAAAGCGAGGATGATTGTTTGTGGTAGGAATTTGAGAGACTATAGCTCATAGTTATACGTTTATTTTGAAAACTACCGTTTGAAACTCACATCGGGCTTGACTGGCAATAACTATTGACGACCTGCAACATAGATATTTTTTTTGTGAACACAAAAAGAAAGCGAAACGGTAGGGTCTGACTTAAGCTATAAGAGCTATTCAACACATGGCTAGTATCGAAATAGAGAGGGAACGAGAAAACTCACCGATATAGGTTTTACTCGGACCGAGATGAGTTGAAGACGAATGATGAGGGGCTAATTTTAGTATACGCGCTTCCTCGATGGTGCAGAAGTTATGTAGGTATGACCAGACATGGGCACATTTCACTTTTGCCAGTTTTACCCTTCTAAAACCATACCTGACGCGCAATTTGACAGATTTACATTACAGGTTGCCTGAATATGTTTGTCTGAGACACTCAATAGTCTTTTGTAACTCCTTCTTTGTCGTCTTTCCCGACTTTCTTTGTGATTAATATATTAATTTATTCTAGTAAATACATACGGATTTATTTTAACATGCATCCATCAATACACATATTAGTGATAATTGACAAAATCCACGATTGGCCTCTGGTGAACCGGTCTTGCTATATCCACTCCCTGCCGCCTACTTATTAAAAACATACATACAAGCATCAAAATCGGGGTTACGAGGGTTTTTGGTAAACATTTCTTTATGTACAAAATGGTTTTATACCGAAGTTCATATCTCTGTCGTCTGAAGCGACTCTGTTTTTGCTGCTCGCTGGTCACGACTTCGATGTGGATCAGATCATCACCTGTAATCAAACAACTTGAACATTCGGTATTGACTAGAAGCATCAGCACAGCACACATTTCCCTCCCCCGAGCGTTCTAACTTACTAGTCGGCCTTTACTCCACACCCAAAACTCAATTTTGGGGGGGTCCGTCCGTATTAGCTTGAACCATATGCGCCCAAGACCAGGCTTAAATTGACTCCTCTGTTTTCAGCCCTGAAGCTGTAATCCGATCCAGTGCAACCCACTGCAAAATTTGCATGCAACATACCGCTGAATTCCCATTGCAAACCAGAACATGTCTGCGCAAAAGGCGTGCCAGGATGATATGATGCAACTCCTTTATTATGGAATGAAAACAATTTTAAAGCTTTTGCTTGGCGCTTTTCAAGAGTATCCAACGTTTATCGTGCCCGCAGTCCATCAATATATAAGGTATCTATTATTTCTCATAGTCCTGCCTATTGTCTAAGAAAAAGGTAGATATAGATTTGAATAATAGAGTACAGCTGAGAAACTTGACGGCTGACCGATTGGTTTGAACTTTAATGGTAACAAATGAATTCTTTTATAGCACATCGATTAGTACGTTATTATTTCATACCATATACACCCGTGTCTATATGGATATCGTTAAACTGTGATGGGTCATCCACAAGAGGCGGTTCGCACTGAACTCTAGCTAAATCGTTCAGGTAGCACCTTTTGTCAAAGCGATTTGCTGAGCACAAGGAAGTGATTTTTGCCACCTACGATAGTCTTGAATTCCGAGACACGGCCCTTGATGATTAAGCCTGGCTGCCTCATTTTTCGGAAATGCGGTCCAATCCGAATTCGTTTGCTGTTAAAAAAATTTATTTTTACGATGAGCTCGTTAGGTCATTTGCGGGGCCAAATTCCGAGCATTTCAATTTTGTGAAAAAGGCTCATGAAACATGCACCAAATAACACAACTAATATCATAAAAAACAAACACTTGTGCTAAAGGAGCGTTTTACTATGATTCTATTATTCGCTAAAGCACAAATACGGTAATTCCGTTTCCTAAGTCAGTCATTCAAATGAAAACGGTCTTCATAGAAAGGTTAACTACATATCGGCTGCAGGGTACTTTGGCCAACAAACATTGCTTCAATCTACCTCTTCGATTATTAATTTTTGGAAAGTTGATATGCCACAAGGTACCTTTGCCCTTGTTTTTGTAACGAATGACACTTCAGTCAACCTTACCTTTTTTTTCAAGTTTCTCAAATGTCATATGGACAGTTTCGAAAAATGCTGGTGAACATTGTATAATTCTTATGGTAACTGTACGCTAACTTAAAGTGTGCGGAACATGAATGTTTCACACAGGATGCCCCAGTATTTTCAGTGAATTTAATTTACTATATCGAAAGGAGGAAGCCGTTGTTTTTATTGCAAACGAACGTTCACAGGTTCTGGTTTCTAAAACTTATGATAACAGAGCGAATTGCATTCGCAGGAACGTTCTACGACAAGAACAGGTAATATGTCAAGAGTTTACGGAGCTTCATACGCGATGCAAAATAAAGGTGACGTTGTCGGATATTGAGTTAAGGCAGGTTGTAAACATACTTTAGGAAAAAAAATTCGGTGCATAACTTTTTAAGTTATCTTAGAATGTGCAAAGGAGTACAATTTGGCGTAGTTCTATCGGCCTTTTGAATGCTGCACTGTATGCTGAACCGTTACCTCGGTGCAATTCGATTTCAGCAGCATAAATCCATATAGCTCCCGACACTGGTTTCACAATGCAGATATTTTTATGTAGTCGCCACATGTTTTTGATGTAATTCTTTTTGAATACTTTTTTTGTGTGAAAGACCAAGTATACAGGAATAAACAAACAACTATCTAAAAAGCGAAAACAAATATTCAGACAACGATCGGGTCGATCGAATTGAAATATGTCAACCTGCCATTGAAAATTTCGCATACCCATCTTGTTTCGTAGTTTTTACAGAGTATTTATGATCTCCACTGGCTGGTCAAATGCAATTTAAAAAAAGAAAATGCAACTTAATTTTTTGAAGAGGATTGGGTCACGTTCCTCTGTTGTTGACTTTGAACAAAGTATAACACACATTTCAGTGCTAAACGTAGACTTCGCTGACCTACAGGTAGCTCGTTAAGCTCCCAATTTCTAAGAGTATTTCTTGTTGAAATTTCATGCAGACATGTTTGACTAGAGTGAAATATAGGGCCTATTAAAAGGACCTGTCACTTACCTTAACTAACTCCCAGAAGTACG
The DNA here is from genome assembly GCF_002443255.2 of Varroa destructor. Taxonomy (NCBI): domain Eukaryota; kingdom Metazoa; phylum Arthropoda; class Arachnida; order Mesostigmata; family Varroidae; genus Varroa; species Varroa destructor. The sequence goes on from NW_019211454.1 coordinate 76,306,926, forward strand.
GTAATGGCCTACAAAATTCAACAGTATTATTATCACAGCAAATTAGCGTACATTGACACTCCTTATCGAGGAGTGTACTGTCCTATAGTAAAATCCGGTATGAAGTTTCGGTAGCTTTGATCGCTTTATGTGATGTTTTTTTTTATGAACAGAATGTGCAAAATGCCCACTTTTCTACTTGAAGTTGAATTTCTCGGCGAGAATTTGGAGCCAAGTAGTTAGGCATTTTACCTTTGATCGAAGTTTGGAAGGTGGTTATCAACAATGACTATATCTGGGCGTGTAGCCTTGATTGAAACCGGTTTTAAATTATCTTCAATTGTTAGAGGGTGAACTTTTCAACAAAAAAAACAATTTGTATTGAATTCATTAAGCAATTTACGTAGATCAAAGTTTGAAAGCTGATTATCAACTACGGGATCCTGCTCTGATTTAGATGATCCAGGAGATTTGTGCCTTCCAAATCCGCGCGAGGTCCAAGCGGTTGAAGAGTGGCTGCAGTAGCTAATTTGCAATTAACAAAATGCTTACGGTCACTAGAAAAGCCCAGGGAAGTGGCGAGTACAGAAGAATATGGAAAACACTAGCAACGTTTTGGAAATTACAAGGCAAAATCGTGCGTGAATCCCAAATGAAACCCTTATTACTCCTTAGCGATGTAAGCTTATATTCAAATTTATATAATTAGTTATAGATCGTAACGCGTCTATTTCATCAATCGTCAGACGATCTGTGGTTCTGCGCAACGTTTAGCAAAATTCCTCTAAGAAACTGCAACGAGTCTATGATGGTGGCCATCTCGCATTTGACCAGACGCCTGTAATTAGCCGACAAATGTCACAGTTACCGAAGTAATCCGGAATTCAAGAACGGACTGTACTTTCAACTTGTGAATAATTTAAGGGGCAGTTAAATAAGCTCTACAAAGTTCGAGAGCACAGTCAGTTCGACCTACCAAAAAAGCACCGAACACAATCTTTTTGCTCCGTATGAACAAACCATAAGTATGAATCGGTCAATTTGAGAAGCTCCCTTGAACGTACGCGTTACAGGGACGATACGACCGACGAGAACTTCCCATTTCGTAAAATGTTATTCTTGAAACAGAGCGCCATCCAATGAAAATGATCGGTCTAGGCATGATGCATTTCTTGATTTTAGGAGAGTACAGACTCATGTGTTTACATGTGAAATAATTTTTAAGGTTTTTTCATTTCCAGAGTCCATCCTCCATTTTAGCTCGCGTTCTTATTAGGTTAGCTTCCAAAGCACTATGATAAAGTGAAGAGGAACAGATTTCTCCGTCCAGTGTATGTTCTCTAGAAACTTGAGCTTTAATCCTATCTCGTCGAGCCTGATTTTCTCACCACATAGTGTCCCTCCACATAGTGACAGGTGTCCCTCACCTCGCAGTTGTGGCCATATTAATGCAATGCGTCTAAGGTATTCTCCGACTCCTGCGCTGCTTGATTCTCAGGCTATTATCCTTGCGACGCTCTATCTCTCCAGTTTCTTTTTTTGGCTTATTGCCGTCAAAGCCGAGGCTTCCCACCCCGTTTGTTTCGCGATCAATGACTGTCGTGCGCGATTTTGTCCGTCCCCCAAATTTTAATGCGTTAATTGCTTAGGCAAGGGTGACCACTATGTGTTTTGCTAACACTATACGTTAAGCTTTAAATACTCAAAATGCATTTACTATAATATGGACTATTTATCTTAACGTGTATCATTATATATCAGGTGAAGCATTATTTCATATTTTAGAATGACGCTATTTTATACGCGATA